>NC_133618.1:478158815-478348815 GCF_048593235.1 Sminthopsis crassicaudata | reverse complement strand
TACTTTCTAAGACATTCTTCATTTTTAAAGTGATAATAATAATAATAATAATAATAATAATAATAATAATAATAATAATAATAGCATTACCTATCTCAAAGAATTGTTTTTGAGCAAAGTATTTTAAGGCTTATAAAACATTGTGGAAATGTTGGATTATTATTATTTTATTGAAGAGGAGGAATAATGTATTTGGATTTACTTATTTTAAAATGATGATTTCCCATTTTGTGAAGTGTCGTGTATGATACTGATTTGTTGGGAGTGATTTTTTGAGATTTACAGTTTACTTATGTAAAAAATAGTGAAATTATTTTGTACTTAATTTTTTAAACTGTGGATCTTTTTTTTTTCTGAAGAGAACTTCTAGTTGAAAAAATGCATCAAGAGTTTGGATAACTATATACAGTTCTGTTATGTTAATAGCAGCTGGTACTTAAAGTTTTCAGAGTGTTTAACATGGAATATACTCATGGCAACTCTGTAAAGTTTGTGCTGTAAATGATGATCTTACTATTTTACAGAATTAATAGGTTGAGAGAAGTCAGGTCATTTGTCCTGCATCAATCAAAAATTGTAAAAGCCAGGATTTGAGCCTGGATCTTTCCTCACTCTTAAGGCAGGAACCTAAATTCCAAAAAAAAATATGATTTATTTATTTTAGTAAGGACCACATCTCCTTATCTAGATCAGGCTAAAAGTAAAGAGGCTACATTCATGGAGTCAGTCTCACAAGAACTTTATAACTTCTGTTTCTGACTTGGGTTGATTTAAACACCTCCTAGACAGCTTGGTGCTTCTCTGTCTCCCCTCCCTATGCTTCTCAATCTGTCCCAGGGCCTTACCATATAAATGCCCAGCTTAGTTAAGACAACTTAATTGGCTTCAAATTCAAAAGATGGATAGCACTAGGCATTCAAAAGAAAAATTATTGACGTCTTTTTTATTTTTTTCACAGCATAGGCATTTCCACATATCTATGCCTACTCACAACTCCCCTACCCTCCACCTTTTTCAAAGAATAAGAGGTAGAACACAACCCAAAGTATGCAATACTTACAAATAAAACCCTACTTCTCTTTATTTGAAATCATTGTGTATATTTTTCTTAGTTTTATTTGCTTCATTCTTCATCAGCTCATATAATTCATTTGTCTCTAAATTCCTCACACTCATTTTTAGAAATTTTTATTTTATTACATTTACTACAGTTCAGCCATTTGTCAAGAAATAAGCACTTATTGTATTTGTAGGATTTTTTTTTCCTTCCACAGAAACATTACTGTCAATATTTTATCACATATAGAGAGCCCTTTGGTCTATACTTGACCTCCTTGATATATGTGTGTGAACGTGTATATATACGTGTGTACCATATATGCTCATATATACACAATATATGCATGTGTGGGAGTGGGATCATAGGTTATGAATAATAACTTTCTACAACATTCTTTTCATTATACCATACTGTCTATAAAGGTGACTCCACAAGTGGAAACTTAGAAAGGAATTAGCATAGAAAGGTGATTTGTGTCAAGAAGATTATAGAGAGAAAGAAAATTAAATATTATAATTTCCATTATTTTTTTCAGATCTCTATTTAATAGAGTATCCAAATCAAAAGATGTTTTAAGATAGTAATATTAATATAGTAAGACTATATAATATATGATAGTACTTTAATTTTGAGCAAGTTTGATTTTAGGTCAACTTATCTAGTAGCTTAGATTTAGATTTGATCCCTATTTCCTTCAAAGTCTTGATGTAGTTTAAAAAAAAAAAAAGATAAAAATGAACTTTCTTAAGCAAAGTGTTATTTCCTCAGAAATTAGTAGGAATTAGTTGAAACAAAGCCATGCTCAAATTGACATGATCATACTAATTACACTAATTTTAGAGGATTAATACTTTATTTTATAAAAATACTGGAGTGTCACTATAGTGTTCTAAAGGTTCTATGCTATAGGGTTGACTTTTCTACCAAACTACTTATTAAAAATTTTTTTTGGTACTTAAATAATGAAATTTATTTGGTTTCAAAATGATTTAAGTGAATAGTGTTATTGCTACATTTCTTTGGAATCTTTGCAACCAGTTGAGATCTTCCTATGCTGTTGTATTCTGTGGATGTTGTATTTAACAAAATGAGACTTGGAAAAATTATCAAGCAACATGGGGGAAAATGTAGTCACTAACTTATTTTTTCCTTCTTGGTTATCTTTTGTTTAGCTAAAGATATATGTTAATTTCACAGGAAAGCACAGAACTGCTCATAGACCTCATTCAAAACCAAAAACTTCAGATGTTTTTGAAGCAGATTTCATAGATGACCCAAAACCTGAGGGTAGTTTCCTCAGTGAGAAGGAACTGTGGGCTCGACTTGATGAATTAGAAAGACAAGAAGATCTTTTGGGTGAACTTGATAGGTATGTAGAGGCAAATTTTGCCTCAAAGTGATGCTGTCTTTACTTAGAATATAGACCAAATATGACATAATAATATTCCATATGTTTTATAGAAAAAAATTTTCCCAAAGTATTGAGTACTTTCTCTTTGAATTTGAAGAATAACTGCTTTGAATATTTGTTTGTATCAAATGTTTAACTCTACTTACCTTATGTCAAAATTTCTGCTTAATTAGCAGACTACTAGTAATCTGGTCAGGTTATATATGTATATATATATATATGAGTTTTTTATATATATATATATATATATATATATATATATATATATATATATATATATATGAGAAACTTTACTAAGTGGCTGCTTAAAATACACATTAGCACCCATTTAGAATTGTCAAAGTGCTAAATGAAGTCTCTTTTATTTTGCTTAAATGATGGAACTTATGCAGTAATTAGTTTCTTTGAAAATTAGGACACAATCCACATGAGATAAGGATTTTTTATAAGTTATGCAGAAGTTTTAGTTCATGTGTTCTTGGGTATTTTTTATTAGTTGAAAGCATAGTTTAAAAAAGTCTTTTTAATATAAGATTTCTCAACCGGGAGTCCATGGCTTCCTTGAACCTGAAAGGGAGAAAAATATCTTTTTTTTTCACTCACTTGTAATGTTATTTTTACTAATACTCAAAATTTCCTGTTACGTTTGTCCATCTATAATGTGTGTTTTTCTCATCTGTCTGTCAAAGATAAGGACAATATTAACCTTAAGTCATTTAAAATGTGTACTTAATGAACTAACAGCTATTTAAATTGTGATTGAACATCAGTAATGCCCGATGTATGGATGTTTTTCCAGCTTTTAATTATTTTTTTCCATTTTAGTTATTTTTTTCAATTAACAAAAATCTTTTTTTCTCTCCCCACCCCCATCTCTTTGGGAAAAAAAAAAGATAAAGAAAAATCTTGTGTGAAATTTGCATAGCTAAACATAAAAGATCCCCACATTGGCCATACCCCAAAACATTTTATTCTGCATCCTGAAGCCATCACCTCTCTGTCAGGAGGTGGGTATCTTGTTTCACCATAGGTTCCTCTGTAATCATGGCTAGTCATTGAGTTGATCAGAGATATTAAGTCTTTTCAAGTTGTGTGTTTTTATTGTGTTGTTTTTTATTAGTAATCCTAACTATTGGTTGTTTATAGTGTTCCATGTGCTGGCTTCCCTGGTTCTTCTCATTTCATTCTTAATGGTTCAGGTTTTTCAGAAAACAACTCTTTTATCATTTCTTATAGCACATAAAATCCATTCCATTCACATACCATAATTTGTCCAATTATTCCCTAATTGATAAGCACACTTTGTTTCCAATTCTTTGCCACTACAAAAAAGAACCATTATTAATATTTTTATACATGATTCTTTTCCCCCTTTGTTCTCTTGAGTTCAGTAGGTCAGATGGTATACAAAGTGTAGGGATTTGTTTGTCATAACTCCAAATTGATTTTCCATACTAGTCCTCTTTCTCCTCTCCCCTCCTTCCCTCTCCCCTCTCTGCTCTCCCCTCTCCTTTCCCTCTTCTCTTCTTTTTGGCAATTGGAGTTAAGTTACTTGCCTAGGGTCACACAGTTAGGAAGTATCTGAAATCAAATTTGAACTTAGGTTCTCCTAACTTCAGGGCTGGTGCTCTATCTACTGCACCACCTAGCTGTCCCCAATTCTTAATTCTTTAGAAGAATTAAGCAATTGGGTACTTATCATAAACAGAATATATCCATAAAATTTTAAGGTATAACATTAAATATCAGTCCACGAGAGAGAGTCTGAGAGTGTGTGTGTATAAAGTTAAGTTTATGTTTATAAATATGTGTTAAAATGTTTTTGTTATTGCTAATTTTACTATATAGATATATTTATTGTTAAATATGTATATATTTTAATCATTTAATTTTTTTCTTTTTTCTACAGAAAATCTGATACTTTGTTTGTAAATGGAGATGATACAACCTCTTCTGAAGAGGAGAAGGAAGATCAAAAGACAGATGTGGCTATGAAACACAAAGTAACAGACTCTCTTACTCAGGGCAGTTTTCAAAGAGACATCACAAATTTGAAGTTACTTAATGGTCAAGTGAATGGTTCAAGTTCTTATAGTTTTTCTTATTTAAAGTAAAAATAATTTGGGATTGGATTGGTTCATTGCGTTTACTATTTCCCAACTAAACATGTGGTTATGTGACCTTAGGCCAGTCACTCACCTGCTAGGTCAAGTTGAACTCAATAATCTCTAAGGTTCCTTCTAATTTAAAAACTTTGAAATTCAAATAAAGTTTATAGATGTACCCATTTATTTCCAACTTGAAGGGGAAACATCAACTTCCCCATAAAATTTTTCACATCTGACTAAACACATTGATTCATTTTTATACATTGAATTTAATTAAATTTAACTAAGTACACTTAGGGACTACCTTTGCAATTTTCTAAATTTACCAATATAAATAACGTATAGAACTATCTCTGACATTTTTAATATGTCTTCTTTACAGAGATAGGATTTTTGCCTCTAGAGGTCTAAAGCTTCTTCAGAGACACACACACACACACACACACACACACACACACACACACACACCCCCCACATTCCATTGCAGACCTGGGACTTAAAAAAAACAAGTTACCTATTTCCCAAGTGTAGTGTTCCTTCTGTTAGGTCAGAGTATCTGTATCTGGAAATCATTTGAGCTTTTGGATTTGTTATCTGTATTTTTAAATAAAATACAAAATATTGGTGAAACATTTTCTTTGCTTATCTTGTTCTTAGGGTAGCAAAATCAATAATTTTACAAAGTATCCCCTACATTGCTAGAGCCCATTCCCTAAGTTTAAGAGACTAAAGTAAAATAATATAATTATACTAAATCTATGGAAAATAATTGAGTATGGATTGATTAGAAAAACAAATTTTGAATTTATTTGCATATAGCTTTTATAGTATTTACTCCAACTCCACTTGTTTCCTAGTATTAAAATTAGGCAGGGAATTGCTTGATTAGTAAGTAGTTATTGATTTATAAAGCACTTCATAAATCCAACATGGGATTATGAGATTATTAGTGTGTTAATCTTAAATTCTTCCTGACCAGAAACTCAAGCTTTGTAAATGTAAAATTCTATTTTATCACTTTTGGAATTTTTGTAATTGAATTATTGGTCACGACTTGTGCTTTTCTTATACATTAAACCTGATGATATTCTGATTAAATATTTCTATTTCTTTTCTTTTTGCTGAAGCAATTGGGGTTAAGTGACTTGCCTAAGGTCACACAGCTAGGACGTGTTAAGTGTCTGAGGTCAGATTTGAACTCAAATCCTTCTGACTTAAGGGCTGTTGCTTTATTTACTGCACTACCTAGCTGCCCCTGATTGAATATTTCTTTTGATCATTGAGTTTCTTTTTTTGTCTTCTCCATTTTGAAATTCATGACTTTTGAAGCAATGAATTTGTACACAAAGTAATGGTATTATGTTAAATGTTAAGCTTAAAAGCTCAAGCTTTATAATTTCTATGTAATCATAAATTGAAAGTTAAGATCATGGAATGATTAAGGAGCATTTATTTATTTATTTACTCATTCACTCACTCATCCATTTACTTATTTATTTATTTATTCACTCATTCATTCATCCATTTATTTATTTATTTATTCATTCATTCATTCATTTATTTATTTATTTATGTATGTTTGAGGTATTGTATATGTCTCAGATAGTGTGGTGTATTTCTACTATTTAGGGATTTTTTTTGGCCTTTTGTATAAACACATGAATTTTGTGCAGTGTCAGAAGATTGGAATTGACATTGTCACTGTTAGGATTATTTATAGTCTACTATAATGTACTGCATTTTACAAACTCCTATCTTGCCTTTGGTCACTATATAGATCTCAATTTATAATTGTGTGTGTGTGTGTGTGTCTGTCTGTCTGTCTGTCTGTCTGTGTGTCTGTGTGTGTTTATTTTAGGTACGAATAAATACTGGAAAAAATACTACTTTAAAATTCAGTGAAAAGAAAGAAGAAGCCAAACGAAAACGAAGGAATAGTAATGGTAACAATAGCCATTCTGTTCCAGAACTACCTAATATCAGAACTCCTGCTGATGTTTATAGGTACATGATTTATAGTTAAAGGACTTATTTCACCTTCTTCTTTCATTATAGTTGTGCTTTTAACAGAAAATGTTGCGTACATTATAAAGGGTCACATTTGTGAAAGATAAGACACTCATGTGAGTTTAATCTAGCAATCTGAAAGCTTCCTCCTAAAGGAAGTGGTGGTTTTCCAAAGTCTCTAATCAGAGGTGTTTGTAGAGTATTGTAGAGTCTCTTCCTCATTTTGGTGATACTTTTGTAAAAATCTCCAATTGATGTAGTAAGTGAATCTTGTATCTAAGTTTGACTTTTTTTTTTTTTTTTTTGGATAGTATGACAAGATCAGTACTTTTTGGCCATAACTTAGGTATATATGCTATATTCATTTGTTACGTTCTTACACAGTTCAAGTTGATTGTAGTTACTCATTCCTCTAATTTGGATTGTTTAGGAGGCAGTGTGACGCAGTAAATTGAGTTATGTGACTTGGAGCCTGGTATATTTGTGTTCAAACCCCACTTGTGACATTTGCTAAGACCCTGTAATGTTAGGGAAGTCACTTGCTTCCATGGCTCCTTCTGTAAAATGAAGATAATACCTGAAAATATGAATTTCACTATTAGAAGTCTAAAAAGTAATTCTTGAAGTTGAAAAAATTTTCTTATGATATATATTTGTAAAATAGTGAATATTGCTGGATGTTTTATATTATTTAAAATGTCTGAAATTGTTACATGTGAAGCTGTTGCCATTTGGAATATATTTATAAAGTATGCCATTTTATGTTAAGATAGAAATTATGCCTTTATAAAACAATGAAATGTACATTTTTAGATAGCATAATCACTGATATTTGTAAAGTTTCATGTGAACCATAATTATAAAAATTACTGGATTTTAAAAGCTGGATTAACTAATTTAATTGTTAAGAAATACTAGGATTTTAAGAAACATGTCATGAGATTCATACATAGGTTAAAGTATGTATTTCCTTACATATTATATAGAGTCTTTGTTGATGTTGTGAATGGAGAATACATCCCTCGTAAATCAATTTTGAAGTCTCGGAGCAGAGAAAATAGTGTATGCAGTGACACTAGTGAAAGCAGCGCTGCTGAGCTTGAGGAACGGCGAGGAATGATGAGGAGCCTCAGTCATGATGAAGCTGCCTGTACTGATGCCAGCGAAGGCATTTTGGATGAGCAGGAAAATCAACAGAAAAAACTGTTTCCCCTATCAGGAAAACTTGAGGTATCACTTTCTAATACTTGATTGGTTATGCAAGGTCCTTATATAAAATCATCATCATATTTGTTAGATAAGGAGAATCTAAATTGATACTACCTCTGTTTTTTAAGAATAGGATTTACTTGCCCTCATTTGCAGTGTCAATTTTTGGACTGAACAAAAAGCTTATCTTAAAAGGTAGTTTTTGTTAGGTTTCCCTCTTTGCTAAGGTATTATGAATTCTTATTCCCCAAATCTTATTCTATTTAAATATTTTTTGGAATTTGGAAATTCATAAGTTTTCTTTAACTATTTATGATACTTATATCATCAGTCATTATCTATTAGATGTAACATTGCTTAATCTGTGTTTTAAGATTTTTCTTTTTTAAAATTTAGTCATAGGGCCTAAAGTTTTTGTGACATCTTTGATGTTATTGTATAAAAACTGGATAGTTTTTAAAATGTCACATAAGATTTCAGAACTAAGTGAATTTCTTTTGTGTTCTGAATGTTATATAAAATATTTGAATATTTAAAATAAGTAAAATTCTTCCTAGTAAACAGAATTTTGTAGAGGTATTTACAGGTGAAAGCAGTTCTAAAATTCATTAGTCCAAGGATCTTGACAAAGTCATTTCCTTTTTCTGGCTTCATTTTTCTTATCACTGTAGGGAAAAGAGTTGAATTAGATACTAAAAATATTCTTAGGGTCAGAGTTTATCATTGTACCAAATGTCTTCAGCACCTTGTATATTCTTTTTATTGTTGAAAAAGTTTTAATTGCTAATAAAAATATATATATATCTTCATAAATTGTAGTTACTTGATTAAGTAACTCAAGTACTTGGATTTCTAATCCAATGTTTCAGACAATATTTCTTCAAATAGTGCTGGTGATAACTTGTCATGTCCTCTCATAATTTTGTCACTGGAAGCCTTCCTCAATTCCTTTTGCTATTTTGAGGCTATAATTTGGAAAAAGCAAGTGTCAATAAATTATACCTAGTTCTTGTTATATGACCTACCCCTGCCCCCTTTTTTTGCTTTTTGTTTTTGATCACCCTTTTCTATGATGACATCTTTTATTTCCATTATTCTTATTGTAATTCCTCGTTTATAATATATTTGAGTCTGCTTATATCCATCATATTCCTCTCTTTTGTCCTCTGGCTGATACTTAACCTTTAATGGCTTTAGACTGTAATGTTTTCATAATTTTCAGCTATACAATAGTATTTATAGAACACTGGCATTAAAAAAGATAGGTCTTTACTAAAATTTGAGGTCACTAAGGGAACTTTCTAGTTTCCCAAATTCTGTCTAGCCCACTCTTTTCATCTTCAAATTGTGGGCCATATTCATCAGTTTGTATTGTTTGTCCACTATATTTATGTATGGTGTATATATATGTGTGTGTGTGTGTGTGTGTGTGTGTGTGTGTGTGTGTGTACAGTGTATATTTTTTTATCCACACTAATAGATGAGTACTTTATTAGGCTATATTTAAAATTTGAATTTAAAAAATATGTGGAAGAAGCGACTGTAAAAGACCACTTTACCTAGATATTCTTTAAATACCCTATATAAAAATATAGGATAAGGTGAAATGATATTTTACTTAAATTTGACTTAATGGATTTTGTGTGGATGTTATTAAGATTCTTTTTTCTCTAGACTTAAAAGAAAATTATTGAACTAAGATTTGATATTCTATCCTGTCTGGTAACTGATCTGTATTGTGTAGTCTTAGTTGCCTGAGAGTGCTGAAAGGTTGTATTTATTTTACTTGTATGTTCACACTATGTATATCAGGGGCAGGACTGATATACTATGGTATATACGTGTACATACACACATTTATATGAGATTAGATCTGTTACTCTATTAATATGTTCTTCTGAGAACTCATCTTGACTGAATTTCTTGATAACTGTTAGTGGAGTTGATAGGCCCTAACAAACTATTGAATCTGAAAAGAATCCTGATATTTAAGGAGTAGGTAAAGAGGCCTTAACATCAGGGCATTTGGCTTATCTGGTGACAATTTTTTTTGGCCAACACTGTTGAAGATTCTAGTTAGGTATAGAAGAAGATTCTAATGATCTGAACACTTTGAGATACTTTAAATATTGAAGTATGTTTTTCTGTCTACATGTAAGATATACACGTATACATGCATATTTTTGTAACTAGATACCACTGTTTATTGGGTGACTAGTACATTCAGTATGTAAGGGAATTATATAAGAAATGGTTTTTAAATTCATGGTCTATATGTGCTTTAAGTAATAGTTTAACAAGTTAGGGACTCTATGTAGTTGGAAAGCAGCATTTACTTTTGCTATTTTGCAAAACTCAAAAAATTAAAACTTCTTAAGTAGTTCATAATTCTTTGAGATAGCACCAAAATCAGGAAGTTGTTAAAATTTTTTTCATATTAATTTTGCTTTTTGTATTATAATAAGTAGTATTAGGGGCAGCTAGGTGGTATAGGCATATAATATTGGGTCTGGATCAGGAAGATCTGAGTTCAAATTCAGTCTCACACATTGACTAACAGTGTGATCTTGGGCAAATAACAACCTTTGTTTCCCTCTTGAGTTTCCTTAACTGCAAAGTGTGCAATATCATCCAACTTTGACGATTGTTGGGAATATCAAATGAAGTATTTGTCAAGTGATTATTAGTGTTTGGCATTGCATTTTGTGTGTGTGTGTGTACACTAGATACTATATAAATGTCAATTGTAATAATGATTATTATTATTAGTAGTAGTAGTAGTAGAGGTGGCATATAAGTACAAAATTTAACACTGAAAGAATTAGTTCATAATTCTGGCAGATATTTTGAAAATAAGTTTTCACTCTGAGTTTAAGTTGGAATTTTGGCTATTTTTCAAAAGTTTATGATAATAATTTCTTGCTCATATTGTAAAATAGCTTTTAGTTATTTGAAATCCATAAAAAGTAAGAATATATTTTGAGAACTTTCCATCAAGGAGTCCTAGATTTCCTTGGAAATGTTACTTCTCATGTACATGTTGTAATTGTCTTAAGTCATTTTTCTTACCTTTGGTTGAAAAGGAAACAAAACTTGTAGTTTGGCAAATTATATCAAAATTTAATTAGAGAAGGCCGAGTTAAGTTATAAAATACTTTTGAAAAGCATTGAATTGTTTTCAAAATTACATTTTCATACTATAAGATAAAACTTTATTGTTTGTGTGATATATATATATATATATATATATATATATATGAAATGGATAGCCTCAGCTTTATAAAAGGCAATTTATGGCTCTATAGAATAATGCTCAGAGATGGTGCTTTTCAGAATTCTATTTTAAGCTTAATTAAAATTTGACTATATATGTTAAATTGCCATTGATTTTTTTTTAAAGGTAGTTCTTTTGATTAAAATAATTAATTTAATTAAAATAATATGGACCTTAGAGACATACCACATTTGCATTTTGATTTCTCATTTTGATTTTTTTTTTTTTTTTTTTTTCCTCTTGTAGGCTTTTTCTGGAACTGTAATAGAAAAGGAACTTTTATCTCCTGTAATACCACACCCAGGCACTGTGCATCCTGTTTTACCAACTATACCTGAACGAAAAGAAGTTTTGTCAGAAGTATCAGAAGAAACTACAAAAAGAATTTCAAAATTCAAAGCTGCCAGATTGCAACAGAGAAACTAGACTTGCCTAGAAAATGGAAATTTGCATCTTAAAGCACAGTTTTGCAATTTGTTATGAATGTCACTTACATGTAGTTAGAAGTAATGATCCTATGCTATTTTGGCAGCAAGTTCTTTTCACCTCTTTATCAGTGGCATTTAAAAAGATTAAAAATAAATGTTTGAATACTTGAATATTTACTTTATTTTGTTAATTTCTCTGTATGCTGTCAGTACCTTTGTCTATGTTTGCTTCATGATGCAGTAGCAGCATTTGGAATTATTTTTCAAAGAATACTATTCACATGCATTGTTTTTGTGTTTCAACCCAAGTACAGGCAGTTTTGTACCAGCTGTGATGTTCTACATACCATATGGACCATTTTAAAGAAACTTTAAAAATTTCAAATGGATTCAACAATTATATTTCATTACTTGCTTTAGCATTTTAAAGACAGTTTTGTATCTACATTGTTGTAGGTTTTGCAAATAGGTGGCTGTTTCAAAATTTGTTTCTTTTCCCCTTCTAGTAATTTCTCTTACAATGTAACAATCTTTGAGGCAGAAAAACTGTTTACACACTTTAGAAGGAATTTCTCTCATGGTAAATGTGGTATTTTGTAAAATAGAATTTTTCAAGTAAAAAATAAAATAAAATCTATGGTCTCTAAATCTTTATTTTTGTAACTTACAGTTAGATATTAAAGCCCTATTCACATATCCACTATATAGTATACACAATATCTACTCAAAGTTCCTACAATTCCATATACACTTTTCTTCCTGGTACATGTAATTTCTAATAACTGTTAATTGGGGGTTATATGTTGGGAAAGAAGAATTTACTAAAGACCTAAGAATTTCTTTTGAAGGAATTCTCATGGTCTGATATTGTAAATATTTTCTTTCTCTGAGGTTACTTTTCTAGTAGTAAATAACTGAAGTAAAATATTTACTTTTAACATAACTATCTAGAATGAACAGAAATTTATTTCAAATGTATTGAAAATTACATTGCAAGTGTTAATCATTAACTTGATGCAAGATAAAATGTGGCTTTTTAAAAAGCATGCTGCATTAGTACTAAAATAAGTCATCAATGCCAGTCCACCCTCTATTCATGACTAAATATTTAAAGGAGGTTATTTATAGCTTCTTTAATGAATTCTTGGCTAAACAAAATGAAATTATGTCCTAGAAAAGTAGAAGCTATTTTGTAACTAGAACAGTGCAAACTGTAAAGTAGTTTTATGAATATTTATTTTAAATAATATAGGATTGAGAACTAATGCTGGTAGACTTGGATAAATCAGAGCAGGAGCCTAATGTTAATAATTTTCCCATAAGAAACCAAAACAAAACATTTGTCCTTTAGTAGTTTTGATCAAGTAGCCATTTAATAAATTTATAAGGTTCTTAGTTCCCAGATTACTATAAGGGCGAGAAAAGAACCCTTGTTACAATTATCTATCTTCTGGAGGGTATAATAGTATTCCTCACAAATAGGAATTTGCTTTCTTTTAAAAATATTTTTATTAATATTTCCTGTTTTTTATTCCATGATAATCACCTCAAATATTACTCATTTTTCCCCCCTATCAGAGAAGGGAACAAATTTTAGAGAGGAAAAAAAGGCTATATTGAGAAATAAATCTTTTCATTTTTACCAAGGAGTATGTGGGGGTGTCTTCATTAAAGACATGTTTGATTTTTATAATTTTGTTACATTTACCTTTTTTGGGGGGGGGGAGTACATTATTATTCTTTTTATTCACGTTATTGTAGTTATTGTATATATTTTCTTAGCTCTGTTTACTTCATTACATCAATTCCTGTAAATTTTTCCATGCTATTCTGTGTTAATCATACATATTTCTTACAACACAGTAATATTCTGTTATATTCATGATTTTTTTTTTAACCATCCATATTCTTACTTTGTTTCCAATTCTTAACTATCACAAAAAGTGCTACTACAAGTATTTTGGAGTATATGAGAAGTTTTTTTCTTATCTCGGTCCCCTTGAGGTATAAGCTCAGTAATGAATGGAGTCTGGTTCAAAGGGTATGAACATTATGTTTGCATAATTAAAAATTTCTTTCCAAAATGATTGTACCATACTCTACCACCGGTAGGGTAGAGTACATAGCTTTCAACTAACTACTTCCCTCCCCCCAATATTGGCAAAAATATAAAAAAATGGCAATAAATTTTCAAGATGTGAAGTAAAACTTCAGGATTGTTTTGATTTACATTTCTATTAGTGTGATTAAAACTTTTTTTCCCAAGTGATTATGAATACTTTGCACTTCTTTTGAAAACTTTTTGTTCATATCTTTTGAATACTTTTATCTTTAAGAGAATGGCTATTAGCCATATATATTTATACATCTATATAACTATACAGATATTAACATTTAAGGACAGCCAGATTCTATATATTACTTACAGATGAGATCACAAAGTCTTGAAGTGACTTTGGGTAATCCAGAAGCCTATTTTGAAGCTCCTTGCTCTTTGTGATGGTTGTGTTTCTTCAAAACATTGTCAGTCTCTCACAAAGATTGATAGCTTGAAAAGACCATATAATTGTGTAGCAGTATGTAACATTGTGGCTGCCAAAGATCTATCTCCTTTTGAAGAAGGTAGAAACACTTGTCCCTTTTCAAAAAACCTCTAAACTAGATAGTTTAAATTGTTGTGCCTTCAGTTTTAATACTGGAAAGCAGTGAATTAAAGATGGTAAAGATAAATTCCAGCACCAAATTCTACTGGACGAGTAGGTAGCCTTAGGTGAAGAGTAAGACATTGTCTTTTAGTCCTGCTTTCTATCATGGCTTTGGAGAAATAACTTCTCAGTATTTCTGTTTTCCCATCTGTAAAATGAGACTAATCCCAATAATTATTAAGTGTCTACTACAATTCTATATAAAAAATATTATGCTAAGAAGTGAGTATTTATAAGATAGATAAATAAGATATATTATAAAATAGGAGTTTGTATTCTTTTGGGGGGGGGCATAGGGGAGTGGGAAGGTTGCAGGCTATGTAAAGAGTGTGTATGAGAATAACTGATAATTCAAAAGAATGCTCCAGCAGCCGAAAATCTTGAGGAAGGAGAGATGGCTTCAAGCTGGACCAGGTATGAGTGTGGAGCCAAATGAAGGCTTCAGGGAAGATGGAACAAACTACATTGATTGGACTTTGGAGGGTGAGCATATCTTCAACAGGAAAAAGTGAATGCCTTATCTATCTGATAGAATCAAGTAAGTATAGGTGAAAGTGATTTGAAAAGTTAAGTACTGTAAAAATATAAGATCATGTATGTGAATATGTATAGGTATATGTTATGTGTATACACACACACATATATATGTATATGTAATATGTGTAGGAATGCATGTGTGTGTATATGATTCCTGGACTACCTTTGGCATAATAGAAGGTTGATTTATGTATTTATGTTGACTGTAACTTTAGTGGAAATATATTTGCATTCTGGTTCTTTGAAAATTGAGAATATGATTGCTATCTTATCAGAATACCTTATTATCTAACCAGGGAATACAATTCTCTAGTAAGTTGTATATATGTTAAATTTACTGAAAACTAACAGTTACAATTTTGTTTTCCAGTTTTTTTGTTCAGAGAAATGTCAATTCTAGTTCCCTTTAGAGAGCCAATGGAACACAAATAGTTAATTGGAGGATTTCTTTGTTACCTATTTATTGACTATTATTTAACATAGGATTGTCAGGATACATAGGGATATATGTTATGTTTAGAATTCAACAAAAATGTTACCTTACTGATTAAAACTTTCCCATAATAAGAAAGTAACTATCCAAGTTGGGAACAGAGCTTTTTAAATTTTCTTTTATTTCCATAGTGATTAAGAGGATCATTTTTTGGAATTAAGAGATTTGGGCTGTATACATGAAAGTAGTAAAGATTATTCAGTTGGGGAGGGTGGAATAAGATATAAAGTTGTCAGTATTAGTGATAGAGCTGGTAAGTTTGCCTTTTCCCCAGAGGATTCTTAATTGTGTTATATTTGAGTAAGTGCAGTGACTAATATTTGAGGCATTTTGGGAGGCTGAAAGCAATCTATTAAGAATATGGACAGTCGTTGCCAATGTGACTTTGGTGTTTAGGCTGATAAACTTGGGGAGGTAAGGAGAGAAAGGTGAATTGATGAAAGATTCTATTTTCATGTGAAAATAGAGGAAAAACTAAAATTTTAATCATTTCATTGTCATTCTGATGTGTGAAAGGCCTTAAATAGATTGGAGCTTTCTATAATAACAGAAGAAGAAAAAAAAGGTCAAACGATCTTTTAATGTGTGGCATATTTGGGAACTTTTGCCAACTTAGCAAATGCTAAATACGAATGCTATCCTAGTAGATAGATATTTTACTTCAGGAGTATGACATTTGTAAACACTGGTTTTTACTTGGAAAAGGGTGTTTTTTAAAAGAATAATTTTTATACAAAACATTTGAAAATTAGGTAATGACATACATAAGCTTTTGGGGATATGAGTACTACATTAATCATGTAAGTATAGAATTTGTAATAATGAGTTTGGAGATTCAAAAAAATAGGGGTTCAAGTAGCATTTTTAATTGGGTCTCTGTTGACTTTACATATAAGTTTTCAGCTATGAATGGAATTTTATTTTCATTTCCTCTCCATCTCCCACTCTCCTTAGAATTACTAACTAATCTAACAGCTTCTGTTTTCTAAAGCCAGGCTTGGGCTTCTAAGCATTTGGATTTGGTTTTGCATATAGTTTAAGAAAGGATATAAAAAAAATAGGTAGAGCATCATTAAATAGGTTTATTTATGAGAGAACTGGAAGGAACTAGGCAAAAAAATTTTTTTAAAACTTGGAAAATTATCTGGGAATTAAAAAATTCAATTCTCAAAGACCAAATAATTATTTGTAATTCTTTGAGACCATATTAAATGAATGACCACCTAAAACAGGGTCGCTCTTTAGTCTTTACTGTTTTCCATCTGAAATAAAGTCTCTTGACTTAAAAAAAAAATAAGACTGAACCAGTGAAGCTAGAAACATGGATGTACAGAGGCAACAGACTGCCTTTGTGCATATGAGAATTTGACTTTGATGGGAATACCCACTCTTGTGCTTGGTGCTTCTCTCTTGGCACCTAAAGATAAAGTTAACCTCTTTGAGTAACACTGTATGTTGCAACTTATTACTGACAACAATTTTCCTTACTATAGGAATCTAAAATCGAAAAATCCCACATGCTCTTATTGTTTCTATCACAGCTGTTAGGGTTTTGTGTCTTTTTGTGCTCATTTCAACCAAGTGACTTCTACTGCAAAAGATGAACTAGGATGAAAAGAAATCAGATGTGTGTATTTGGTATGCAATATTTTTGTAATACAAATAGCTACATTCTAACCCATATTAACCCCATGATATGTGAATTTTGCCAACTCCTGCTGTGTCTTTTAAATCAAATCCAGTAAATCACTATGAGTGTTCTAATTTCTAAACAAACTAGTCTTCCAGTAGAAATACTCTAGCACTGTACTGCAAATTAGACAACCCAAGATAAGTGGACCATCTTTGTTAATTATGTAGTTTAATTGATCAAAACTACCAGACAGTGCTTCAGTTATATTAATTTTGTATTGTATCAAATTCTATACTATTAAATAGTTTTCTAAGCCATATTTGGGGTCATTAAGATATATGTTCCCTTTAGCTTATGTTAACCTTATTAAGTATTTTTTTTTTTTTTGGTCTAGTTAATGTCACAATATGAAATTGCTTTTAATTGAGATGAGCAACTTTCATTAGACTTTTCTATCCCCATTGTTCAGATGAGCACAAAGCACTTTCCATTTTTGCTCTATTGATTGAGTAGCAATTTAGTGAGCTACATTCAGAACATGGTGGGGTGATATGGGAGAGTGTTTCTTTCAATATACTTTTTTGGTGGGGTTTTTCCTCTGGCATGGCCCAGCTGTTCACATGTAATTAATTTTGCATGCCAGTAGGTAGCAGTGGTGAGCAAAAGCAACAACAGAAAGCTGCCAGTCAGCGATTATAAATTATTATTCATTTCTGTTATAGGTGGGGTGTGCAGTCAGTTACAGTAATAATTACCAAGACTAGAAGGTTTCCTAGGCAACCAATTTTTTCCCCTCATTCATGCTGTTGCCGAGAGTGTGCCTGTAAAGCATGACATTGCTGTATTCTGAGGTTTGTTGCCCCCCTGCTGCTCCAGGTTTGAGGTTAGTTACAGCATCATAAGGTGCTCTCAAGCATAAAAATCTCAGGCTGGGATTAAAGCATACAGAGAAGAGTGTCTTTGGGTCTTTCCTTCCACTGTTTCACTTTTAAGTAACAGGGTTATAAAAATGCAAATGCCACATCTTGCTTATTCTAACTAATATTGGGGAAAATTTCTTTTAAATAGTAAAGCATTTTTTTGTGTGTGTTTTGTTTTGGGAGTAAGGTTAGCTTATTTAGTTTTAAAAGGTTCATTATTTAAGGTAAAAATGTGCGAAGAAGCCTTTGAAATTAGATTAGGCTTGGGTTTCCAGTGTCATAAATCATAAGGAAACCTGATTGGTGTAGTGTTTGTTGTTTACCCAATTTTATGATGTTGGTTCATAAAGAGGAAGGCTACATATTCTTCCTGCAGGAATAGGATTAGTCCTTTATGTGGTAAGAGAATAATAGAAATCACATCTATTATCAGAGATCTATAAATGAATCATTATCCTGCATTTTTAGACTTGCCAATCTTTCATTTTAAGAAATTTATATCAAGTGCTTTGCAGTAATAAGTATTTTCATATGTCTGCTGTGGAATGGGACAGGGTGTTACAATTATGTCTCACATGGAGATGCATTTATAAGGCTGAAGTTGAAGGCTCAGGGATATTGCATCCAGTTTCTATTCTCTACTAGAAGTATGTAAGCATTCTAGGAGCATAATTCATAATGATTCCTGTCTGTTTACTGGAGGTCTGAGCTAGAGCTAAACAATCCATTAATTTTTGGTAATGAGGTATCAGAGCTAGTTGTAGCCGAAAGTTTCCTTATACTATCCACCAGTTACCTATGCAAATAGGACTTTCTTTCAATTCAAGCAAGTGCCTATTTACCTTGAAAGAAAAAGAGGTGTCAAACTTGTTCTGTGATAGATGTTTCTAATCCTATCCTCATATCAATTTATAGGTAGTTTCCTTTCTTATATATAGCTCACAGTACCCACATAGCACACAAATTTCCTTAAATACTAAGGTATGTTAACCTAAATTGCTCTTAGACAGCTAGATAGAGCATTGGGCCTGGAGTCAGATCTGACCCAACCAGCTGTGTAAATCTGAGAAAGTCTTTCTGTCTCAGTTTCCTAATCTACTTCACAGGATCAAGTGAGATAATAGTTTTAGTCTTTAAAAGTGTCTGATAGTAAATATTTAATAAATGTGTTTTTTTCTCTTCCTCTTCTTCAAGCTCTGGGATGAATGGTTACCACAAAAATCAGGGTTGGCATGGCTGGGGCTTGGCTGTTTGCTATGAAAGAGCAAAGACAAAACCAGTGTTATGACTTGTTTCATTGTGCCATTGTGGAGATACATGAGTAGGTGGGACATGACCAAATCAGTGACTTTCCAGATTAGGAAGTGTTAACTGGTTGCTAATGTAGATCATTACACGAAAATAGTTATGTAAGATATCCTTCAAATAGAATATGAGGCATGTTTAATTTCTCAGTACCAGCTTAAATATAATAGGGATGGACTTCAACTTTTGACCATCCTGCTGAATACATTTTATAGAGCTTTCATTAAAAATAAAGTGCCCACTTAGAAAATGTTTTAATTTTTATAAAATGTGAATTATTTCCAACTTATTAAGATGTAAATTTAGGTTCATCTTTAATCATAAGTCTACTTTCAATAGTTTGGTTATTGTTATTTTAATAACTGCTAGCTAAAGTACTGACATTGACTAGGAAAACAAATTTTGATTTGTTAACTTTTCTGAGAATTATTCAGTAATTTAAAAAAGAAATGAGTGAATTTTTTGAGATTTATGTTTGAATATACTTCAGATAAAAACTTCTGCCCAATTTACCAAAAGAAATTATTTTCTTATTTATATAATGCATGTTTCTGTAGCACAGCTTACTAAAACCACATTGTATAGCCACATTAATATTTTAAATGAAGATAATTTGCTGTGTATGATATTCTCAGTTCATTTAAGACGTGTGAGAAATAGGAATTCACTTGAAAACCCCACTTTTTTTGCAGTATTAAGTCAGAAAAAGTGGCTGATGCAAAGAAGAGTTTCAGATTGAAAGTAGTTTCACTTTATTTCATTGCTTGTCTTTCTTGTCCTTATGGGGAAGAAGCAATGCCCTAATTTTCATAAAAGGCCTTGGTGTCTTGTTTATAATCACAAAAGTTGGGTGAATTCTTGGTCACTTCTTTCCCCCCTGTCCCCCTGTCTTTTTTTAATACTAGAAGTACTTCCGGAAATACTGAAAAATCTTAAGTAAAGGTTAGGCGTTTTCCTTTTTTTTTTTTTTTTTTTTTTTTTTGTCTAAAGATTACTCTGCATCCTAGACAAAGGAAATATTTAAACTGTTAAATTTGAACAAAGATACAGTCTGCATATGACTTCTCTGAAGCCCTATAAAAATTCTTTAAAATTGCCTATTCACTCAAATTTACTGAGTGTAGCAAAAATGTCAAAGGCATAAAGTCAGAGAAGATTGAATAAAATAATGCAGAAAGACAGATTAGTCATGCACAGACCCACACAGCCTTTCAGAGCACACAATACCACTTTTTATTACCGCTCTATCTTTACAAAGACTACGTTCAATACATAGAAGATGATACATGGTCAGTCATGTAATCTGCCTTTGATTCCAAGACTCATTTATCTGGGCCCTTTTCACAAAGACATTGATGAGAGATTTCAGTGTTTTCAGTGCATTGTTTTATTTATCATATATAATGGCTGGTGAAAAAAAATAGGAATTATGTCACCGATAGCACATAAAAGAGTTGTATGGAAGATTCTGTGACAAAGTTTGGTGAAATGCAGAACAATGAGGCACATGAAAATGCTTTTTCCCCTCTTCCTCCCCCATTACAATTTCTCTCTCCTGTCCTCTAGGTTTCCCAAAGCTATATACATTGATAGTGGTATAAAAATACAAGAAATGTAATTGTAGATCTTTTGGGGGTACCTCTTATGCTTCTAAACCTCTTTCAGAAATTATTTGATTTTTTTAAAATTGAGCAAGATTTAGTTATTTTTGGCAAGCCCATGTTATTTATGCATTGATAGGGAGACTATTTGTTAGTCATAGTATTGCAAATTTAATAAAGAACAGCCCTTAAGATAGAATTTCTTAGCCTGCCACAATTGACAAAAGCCAGCTAATACAGAAATGTCAACAGCAAACCTCATCAGTGGTGCCACACTGCTTTGCAATCAGGAAAAAAAACAACAATAATATAGCTTTACATAAATATATATATGTGTGTGTGTGTGTGTGTGTGTGTGTGTGTGTGTGTATGTCTGGGGGTATATGTAATAACTATTAGGGAGTCAAAATCATATGGATGAAGAATAACAGCTGCTGGTTTGGTCTTGTTAAGGCTTTCTTTGAGCAAACATTCTCTTGTTTCTGAAGTGTAAAAAATAGGACTTCATAGTATATTAGAGAGCATTTCACTGATCAAGGATGGGAAAGTCATCTATATCCACCATATTAAATTTTTTTGCAATATAATCTTTGTGGTCTTATTTTCATAATCTATTTTTGTCCATTGCATTTAGCTTTGTTTAAATAAAGATGAATAGAGAGTGACTTTCTTGATTTGTAATAATAAATCAGAAATGGATATAAAGGTGACTCTTACTAGTATCAGCCATATAATCATTGTTGGGTTCTTGAGTTACCTTCATGGTTGCAGAAAGTCTTTCATACTTACATCTTTAACATGGAGAAAAGAAGGGTTGAATAAGTATATTAGTTTAAAGGTAGTTATGGTCTTCAAATACTTGAAAGTTTATCCAGGAGAAGAAAAATTAGATTTATTCTTGGTCCCAGAGATCGGGACTGTGATTACTGGGTAGAAATTACAGGGAGTTACATTTCAGTTCAGTGGGGGGAGGGGGGAGGGAAGGAGAGAACATTACAATTAAAATATACTACTTTGAGAAACGGTGAATTCCTAAGCACAGGTTTGGCTAGTCACTTGTTAGAGATTTTGTGGAGATGATCCAAAGTTCAGTTATCCATGTAGAATAGCTTCGCCCAGTCACAATTCTGGTAGCTATTACCTACTGATTTTTAGGATACTCCTTTGCTCAGTGAGTTCAATGCTTGGCTACATACAGTCTTTATTCTTCAATTCTTGCCCTCTTACTAGGGAACTTAAACATACACACCAATTCTCCCTCAAACTTCCCAATCTCACAGTTCTTCAACATGCTCATTTTTTATGGCCTACTCTTCCAACCCACCTCAGTTACACATGGAGGTTATCATACCCATATTCTTGCCATCACCTACAAATGCTCCACTTCCCTTTTATGATTATAGTTTACTTTTTGTTTTTCTTCTCCTTTTGGAGTACTTTTCATTTTCACCATAATCTCCTATCTCCTTAATTATTTCAATCTTTTCCCTTCCACATCTTGTTTCCTTAGTGAACCAATTTGATTTTATGCTGTTCTCATGAATTCCTTACTCCTTTATCCTATTACCTATTTTGTCTTGCCAAGCCTTTGCTTTGGGTTATTCCCACCATTCACTGTCTTTGTTTCTACTCACATGCTGTCAAATGAAGCTGGAGAAAAAAAATAAAAAAACTGCTGACAAAGTCCCCTACAAATTTATGTTATGGTGGTTGTTCAGTCGTGTTGGACTTTGTGATCTCATGCACACCGATACTATCCATGGGGTTTTCTTGGTAAAGATACTGAGTGGTTTGTAATTTTCTCAAACTTGCCCAAGGTCACAGAGCTAAGTAATTGTCTGAACCCATATTTGAGCTCAGAACCCTGGCCTAGTCCTCTGTCCACTGAGTCATTTAGCTGCCTATATTCTACCACTATTGATAGTGTATGGCTCTGACACATTGGGACTGAGAATTAATTCTAGTTTTCCTGATCACTTTCAAGGAAGAAGGTAATATTTAGCTTAATCTCACCAACATAGCTTCCTGCCATCAAAGATGTTTATACAAATACCCATCGCAAATAGGTTATACATCTCTGATCTTTTGACCTACCAGTAAGCAATGAACTTTGTTCTTATAAATTCATCTTATATAACCACAACTAGGCCCTCACTGTTACAAGACAATCCTTTTACACTTTTGTAATTGCCTCACTCCAATATTGGATTTTCTAAACTTTTTCATCTCTCCTCAAACCAAACCTGTCATGGCTCCTCTCAACTTTCTCAGTTAAGAAGTTTGCCTCATTTTATTGAAAAATTTGAGGTCATTTGCCAAGTGCACCTCTTCTATCCTTCCCTTAATCTCACTTCACCGATGCATCTTTTGCCACTATGTCCATCATCCATCACATTCTTACTAAGACAAACTCCTCTGTACACTATTCTCTTTTCCATTCTGAATTATAATCTTCATTCCCTCAATTGTCTTCAATCTTTTGCCTCTACTGGCTACTTCTGTACAGTCCACAAGCACACCAAGTCTGTCTGTCACCCCCATCCTTAAAAAACCCTCAAAAATCCTCAAAAACTTCATCTCTAATATCTCATATCTCTCCTTCCATTTTAGCTAAACATGAGATCTTCTACAGTTAAGTACCTTCTCTTCCTTTTCTCTCACCCTCTTCTTAACTCTACATTGTAGTTTATTGGACTCGCTTCAATCACCGTTCTTTCTACAATTTTGTTACTTGTCTTTCCTAATTTTTTTCCTTCCCTGAGTCTTCCTTAATAGTTTATTTTGCTGGGTTTACAGTTCAGATCTTGCCTGAGGTGTACCATTGGGCTCTATCCTGGACTCCCTTCTCTTAGTTCACTTATTTCTTATATTTCCACATTTCACTTAATAATCTTATTGGCTTCCATAGATTTATCATTCTAAAATCTACTAAATCTATAATTTACTAAAACTCAGTCCTAACATCTCTATTGGCCTCCAGTTTTATATCTTAAATTGCCTTTGAGACATCTTGAACTAGAAGTCCTATGAACATTTTAAACTTGGTATTCAAAATTAAATTCATAATAATTTTATTTCAAAGTTTCCTATTATTCTGGAATACTTTTCTTACTCATCTCTGCCTACTGGCTTCCTTCAAGTTCCATTACAATTCTTCTTTAATCCCTTTCAATTCTAGTGACTTCTCTCTGTTTACTATTTTCAACTTAACCTAGTATATGTCTTGTCTGTACACAATTTTGTTTTTTCCTCCATTAGATTGTTCCCCCCCCCCCCCAGGCTGGGGTTAAGTGACTTGCCCAGGGTCACACAGCTAGGAAGTGTTAAGTGTCTGAGACTAGATTTGAACTCGGGTCCTCCTGAATTCAAGGCTGGTGCTCTATCCACTGTGCCACCTAGCTGCCCTGATCATCATATAATCTTATTGCTGAAGGCAACTGAAGCTAAAGGTTAGTAAAGAAGCGGAAGTAAAGGACTACTGGACAATGATGATAATATGAGAAAAGGCAAGAAAGCAGATTAACCCAAAGCATACTCAAAGGTGGAAAATTGTTCACTTTGGTTGGAAGAAGAATGTATGGAGGATGGAAATATGAAATGAGGCTTGACAGATAGGACAGTGCCAGGGTTTGGAGGGATTTCAATGTTGGATAGAATTTTCACTTAAGAAGAAAGATGAAAGAGGAAGAGAAAGTGTACATATCGAATGACAGTGTGCCAATATTAAAACACCTTGAGCTCTAGAGTCTCCAAAAATGGCCTTAAGTAATACAATAATATAATTAATACATAAGAAATATATATATGTATATGTACATATATATATAAACCAAAAACAATATTTCAATATTTCATTTTCTTATTGGCTATGAACATTCTGCTAACATAGATCACAATTCATTTTCCCTTTAGTAGATGGTCTTTGAGAATTTCTATAGGCAAAAAAGTCAACTGTGTAGCTAAACTGGAGAAAATCTACACATTACTAGATCTATCCTCAGATGACAGATGCAGTCTACCACTCGGCCCATACTAAATGGGTTTAATGTTGGTAGGACCTGCTAGGATGTAGCATTCTACTAGCATAGTCTTTGGGAATCCAGGGTCACCTCTAATCCATGTTGAAGCATTGGAGTTAGACTTAAGTGTGAAAAATATAGCTAATTATGCTATTTTTATCATTGTTATCATCATCGTCATCATCACTATTAATGTTAATCCAATCCAATAAACATTTTTAAAGCAACTATAACATGCTAACAGTGCTAACAGTGAACACTGTGCTGAGTTAATTAATAAAAGATAGTCCCTACTCTCAGACACACAATGCATGGACAGTACACAAAAGAAGGAAGGAAAAGCATACGCTGGAGGTACTTGGCATAGGGGCATCTTGTTCCATGGAGTTAAAACCAAGTTAGGCAGCACAAATTAAGTGTGGTCATGGCCTTCTACTAGCACTATCATTAATCCTACTTAGTGGTTCTTCCAAAGAGAGATGGTTATAAGTTAGGGTTGATTTGGGAACTACTCTTTCTGGGGAACCTGCATGTCTTGAAGGATGTCGTATTCTAAACCAAAATAGACATGTCTAGAGGATGGATGGATTTGTAGGAGAATAAATTCCATTTTGGTTATGTACAATTTGAGATGCCTATAGAATGCCCAGGTAGCGATGCTCAATAGGCAATGTCATAGTATAGGCCTGGAAGAGAGATATTAGTACAAGAAGTATAGATTTGGGAATTAGCTGTAGAGAGACAAAGGTTGATAAGGTTACCAATACAAAGAAGAAATTGGAGGCAGCTAGGTGTGCAGTGAATAGAGCACCAGCCCTGAAGTCAGGAGGACCCAAGTTCAAATCTGGCCTCAGACACTTAATACTTCCTAGCTTGTATGACCCTGGGCAAGTCACTTAACCCTCAGAAAAAAATTGCCTCAGAAAAAAAGAAGAAAAAAACAAGAAAGAATAAATTGTAGAAAGAAAGAAGAGGGTTAGACTGTCTCTTTGGGGATTACCAACACTGAGTGGACTTCCTGATCCTACCTGCTTGAAAGGATATTCCATATACTTGATGGGTGATTGTCCACCTTCTGCTTAAAAAATCTCCAAGGAAGATGGAAGTCACCACCTGTCTAGGAAGCCCATTTATTGTATTGTATGTTTGTTTTATTGATGTAAAAATCTAGATTTCTTTACAACTTTATGACAGCCATTCCTAGATGTCCCTCCAGAGTCAAATGGAGTAAGTCTAGTCCTTCCATATGAATTCTTTAAATCTTGAAGACATTTATCATGTATTCATTCTCTCTCTCTCTCTCTCTCTTTCTCTCTCTCTCTCTCTCTCTCTCTCTCTCTCTCTCTCTCTCTCTCTCTCTCTCTCTTTCTCTCTCTGGAGGTAATCTCTCTGGGGAGAGGGAGAAGAAGAGGGATCTCTCCCCAGATCCCCAGAATCTTCTGTTCTCCAAACTAAGTTCCTTCAAACTGATCCTCATATGATTTGGATTTGAATTCTACTGGACTTCTCTGTAATTTGATACTATTGACCATCCTCTTCCTCTGTATGCTTCTCTTCCTGCTCTCTCAGTCATCCTCGTAACTCTAAGCCCCTTCTCAGTCTCCGGGGAAGTATGGATTAGATAACAATATAGTCAGATGGATTCAGACCTGATTGGCTGGCTCCACTTGTTAGGATTTCCATATTAATGTGACAGTAACCTCAAGTGGAGTACCCAATAGATTTGTGCTTAACTCTGTGCTGTTTAACATGTGTTCATCAAATTTGCTGATGATACAAAATTGGGAGGAACAGCTAATACGGTAGATGATCCATAGAATCCCAAAGAATCTTGATAGATTTAGAAGAGTGAGTTGAATCTATCAGCATGATTTCAAAATAGATAAATATGAAATCTTATATTGTGGTATAGAAAATCAGCTTCATACATATAAGACAAGAAAAGGCATAGATATTTAGTAAATGTTCAAAAAAACAAAAAAGATCTGCATTGTAAACCCAATATGAATTAGAACTTTGATCTGGCATCCAAAAAAACGGAATGTATCTTTGTTATTCAACCATTTTTCAGTCTCTACTCTTCTTCCTTCATTATAGCTGCTGTCATCAAAATTGTCAGATGACTACTATTGTCCACTTTGAATATTCACATGGGACAGAAGTAATGTTCCAAAAGGAACCTAAAAATATATTTATAAAGACTATAAAGTCTTGACTAAGAAAAAAAGGAAGAAAACCACAGATACACGAAGTTGTTTTCCCTCATTGTTATCAATTGAAGTCAAGGGGGACATGCGGGTGAAAAAACTATGAGAAACAAACAGCTAGATAAGGAAGTGGTATCAGGATTTTTTTTTGTCCTCTGAATCTATGGATTAAATATAAACATAGTGGAGTATACCTAACAAGGCTAGTAATAATGTATTTGTTAGGTATATCGAAAATCCTGTGAAAAGGGCTTTAAAGTAGAGATGGGGAAAGGGAGAAAACAGTATACATATAGACAGTAGGTTATATGTCATAGGAAAAAGCTACAGGGGAGGAAGAATACTAGAGATACCCAGAAGTTAACAAGAAACAAACTCCAAGAAAGAGCCATCAGAAAAGCCCATAGTTTTAGATATATATACCTAAACTACCTCAATTTTAGGCAAGCAAGAGAAATTGGAAGTACTAATATAGGGAGCAAATTTGACCTCAAAGGGATCATTCCGCGTAAGTGGGATGAAACCCATGACTAGAATGTGGCTTTGAATAGATATGCTTTATTTAAAAGAAACAGAATGAATAAAAGTGTTGGAGTGAAGTGCAAACATATATATATAAAGAATATTATACTCATGAGAAAATTCATGAATCAAAGGGAGAAATATAAGTTAAGAATATTTGTAAAAGTCAAGAGGTGTGTAGGAGTGAGGGGGAAAAGAATGAATGAAAAATTCCTTTAAAAAGTATATGGAAGCATAGTAAAAACATTTATGGAGAATGGTTGGGGAGATATAATGAGGTTTCATCAATGAGCATAGCCCCAAGTGTGAAACAGGTGATTTTTTTTTTTTTTTTTTTTTTTTTTTTTGTCAGAAGAGTACTACCTTAGGAAATGGGAAAGAGATGAGTTTTAATCATAGGCATTTGACTTTTGATCCAAACATTGCTGGAGCTTGCTATCTTCCAAAAAACAGAGGAGTTAACTTCTTGACTTACCTTAATATCTTAATCTTATAAAAGATGGGGGAAGTAAGCAGAGATTCTCTTTTGGATATGATTCTTACTGACAGAAAAAAAACCCTGGTTATTGGGAGTAGAAAATATGGCAATATTGGCCAGAAATGACCATTGGCTCCTAGAGTCTGTGATAGAGGAGAGAGAAGCTAGTTATATAGCTGTCGTATACCCTAGGATTTGGTAAAGCTGATTTCAAAGTGTTTAGAGGATGAGGGGGAGCCTATGGATTAAAATTCAGACTGAGGGGCATGGGACACTCTTAAGAATGAATTCTGAAGATACAAAAAGAAATAGATTCAAAGGAGTAGGGAAAGGGAAGTTGTTTGAAGAGACTAGTTTGAGTTTGAGGGAAATCAACCAACTTAGATTTAAATAAAAAAGATATATACTAAAAATGGAAACCAAAGCAGGCAACAGAGGATAAATATAAATGGATGCTAAATCCTACAAACATAATTTCAGGAGTGCTAGAGTTTAGAATGAGCTGAGGACAGTGAGGAAAACTGAGGACAATGAAAGTTTTTGCTTTGATTGTTTGTTTTTTGTTTTTGTTTTTTACTTTATTTGAGTGAGGAAGATCTAAAAATGAATAGGACTATTGCTTGTGATAGGATGATGATAACAATAGAGAAGGTAAAGCTCCTCAACTTTTATTTTGTTTCTATTCTCTTCCAAGAAGGAATGATGCACTGCAAATGAGAATGAAAAATGACTAACAATGTATTGATTCCCATGATAAGTAACTTAAAAAGAGAGCACCTAGTTAATCTTGATGAATTCAGGTTTCCTAGCTGAGAATGAATGAAATATGGGGGCATTATAGGAACTGGAAAATGAGATTTTTATGCCACTGATACCTGAAAGATTATGGAAAAATGGGAGAGCTATCAGAGAATTATAGTTGGGTAAATGTTCCACTTTTCAAAAAAGAGAAGAGAAAAGAATCTTGTTAACTTTATATTGATTCTTGGAAATATTCTAGAACAAATCAAAGAATAATTAGTGAACATCTAGCAAAGGAAATTATGATTACTAAAAACCAGCATGAAATTAAAGACAGGACATCCAGGGTTAACTTTATTGGCCTTTTTTTTGATAGTGTTACTAAACTGGGGACTGCAATAGATAAAGTTGACCTAGATTTAGCATTTGTATTTAGTATTTGATACTGTAAAGTATTTTATACTATTCTTTGGATTAGATAGTAATATAATGAGATTCAGAAATGGTTGAATTGTTGCACTCAAGGAATAGTTCTTACTAAATGGTTCAATGTCAGCTTGAAAGGAGGTATCCAGGAGAGAGCCCTGGGATCTATACCTGTTCTTGTGCTTTTTAATATTTTTATCAATGATTCACATGAAACCATAAATAGTATGCTCTCAGAAAAGGCAAATTTTTACAGATGACCCAAGGCTCTGAGGGATAGCTCACACAGTGGAGACCAATCAAGATTTTAAAAGAACTTACTAAACTAGAGGATTGTACTGGACCAAGTAATATGGAATTCAACAGGGATAAATGTAAAATCTTAACACTTAGGTTCATAAAGTCAGCTTTACATTACAAGATGGGGAGGCATATAATTGGCAATTTAAAAAAAAGATTCAGCAGATGACAACCTTGAATGAAATTCGTAGTGTGGTGCCAAAAAAATTAATGTGATCTTGGTCTATATTAAGAGGATAAAAACTTCCAGAATCTGAATTCTGGAGAAGGTATAGTCTCATATTTTTTTCCTGAGGTTAGGCTTGTCCTTTATACTTTCACATTTTTGGTTTTGATATTTTTGTACCATTGTTTCTTTTCATTTGCATTATTTTTATGTTGTTTTTCTGGTTGTGCTTACTTTACTTTGCACTAGTTCATGTTTCTTCATATGTAGCACATTTGATGTTTCTTTAAAAGAAATATTTTTATTGATATTTTAATATGATCTAATTCCATCCCACAATATTCTCCTTTGTCTTCCCCTCAGAGCCATCTGTTTAACAAAGAAAATTTTAAAAAAGAGAAAAACTCTCCAGCAAAACATGTTTATAAATTTGAAAAAAAAAAAGATATGTGAACCTCATACCAAAGGAAAGATTTATGTTTCCTCTAAGCTCTTATTTGGGGACAGTGTTTATTCTTTACAGTTTTGCAACACTTGTTTTCAATTGTTTAGCACTGATTTTTTTTTTTTTTTTGCTTTTATACTGTTGTGGTCACAGTTTATATTTTTCCCTTGGCTTTGCTTACTTCCCTGCATCAATTCATATAGATCTTTCCATGTTTCTCAGATTCACCACATTAATATTTCTTACAACAATAATATTGTTATATTCTTGTATCACAAATTGTTTTTTCATTACTCAATGGATATCTGCTTTGTTTTTTTTTTATTATTATGAAAAGTGTTGCTATAAATATTTTGTTATATTTGTAACCTTTCTTTTAGTCAATAATATCCATGGGGTACATACCTTGCAAAAGAATTTACAAGTCAAAGGATATGGACATCTTAATTGCTTGATATGCATAATTCCAAATTGCTTTTCAGAATGGTTGCATCAATTCACAATTCTACCAATAATGCATTAGTGTGCTTGTCTTTATATAAACCCTCCAACATTTAAAATCTTAAAGTTGTTTTGCATATATTTTTACCATGTTTAACATATATTGGATTACTTGCTATCTAGGGGAGGGGCTGTGGGGAAGGAGAGGAAAAATTAGAACAACGAGTTTTGCAAGGTGAAAAATTATCCATGCGTATGTTTTGAAAATTAAAAAAGCTTTAATAAAAAAAAGTTGTTTTGATTGGCACTTGTTTAAAAATTTGTCGTTTGGAGAATTTTTTCATGTAATTATTAATAGTTTTCAATTCTACTTCTAAGAACTCTTTTGTTTATGTCTTTTGACCTCTTATGATGTTATATCTTATTGCTTTGGTTCCTAATGTTATTTCTTCTGGACCATGCCACTTCATAAAAATGAATGCAGTGCCAGATGAGGAAAATAGCTTTGTACAGTCTAATAAAGGAGTCCTGGTAAAATCAGTGAGAGAGTTTGTTTTTTTTCAACCTGTTCCTTCACTGTCTAATCCTTGTTGCCTTCCTGAAGTGCCTCTCTATCCTTAAAGACTAGAGAGAATTGTTTAAGAGGAAAATAATAGAAACAACATTTATAGTCTCTGATAAGATTCATCATTGATGCTTCTTGATGATCTTCCAGTGTAATCTTGGTATAGTTGTAATTAAGATGGGGTCTGACTTGAATTAGTCCAAGTAATCTTGGACAGTCATTTCCCTTTTCTTAGCTTTGCTACTTTGCTAATAAATGAGGGATTGGGCAAGGCCTATTCATCAATTCTATGACTCCTAGATTTGGTAAAGATCTCATAGGTCATAAGGACATAGATTTAAAACTGGAGGGAACCTTACAGGTCATCTGGTCCATAATCCTCATTTTATGCAGCTAAAGAAACAATCCTGGAGGAATGACTTGCCCAGGATCACTGAGATGGCAAATGACCATAGATGTAGAATCAAGCATGTTTTTGTTCTCTTAACCCTAAAGGTTTTTTTTTTTTTTAACCTTCCTTTCCTCTTTCCCTCTCATTTAAAAATTTTTTTTGAACTTAAGAAAGAACATTTGTATATAGACAGTAATACAAAAAAATAATTCTATGTGAATTGTAAATCACTTAAAATTTTTTTTAACATTCTTGTCTTCCTTGTATAAATTGCTCTGGTTCTGGTCACTTTACTTTGTAGTTCATACTATCTATGATTCTCTGAAACCATTTCTTTCATCATTTCTTATAGTGTAACATTATATTATTGTATCAATGTATCACAATTTGTTCTGGGTATTCCCCAGTTGCCTAAGAGGCAATCTAAGCCACCTCTTTAAAACACTTTTTTGGGGGCAGGTGGCACAGTGGATAGAGCACCAGTCCTGAAATCAGGAAGCCCTGAATTCAAATCTGACCTCAGACACTTAACACTGTCTAGTTGTGTGACCCTGGGCAAGTCACTTAACGCCAATTACTTCAGCAAAAAATTAAAAAAAAAAAGTATTGTTTTGTTTCAAAACATATGCATAGATAATTTTAAACATCCACCCTTGCAAAACTTTTCCAAATTTTTTTCTCCCTCCCTTCTCTCTCCCCCCTCACCTAGAGGTCAAGTAATCCAATATATTTTAAATTTGTGCAATTCTTACATACATATTTCCACAGTATCATGCTGCACAAAAAAAAATCAGATCAAAAAGAGAAAAAATGAGAAAGAAAACAAAATGCAAGCAAACGACAACAAAAAGTGAAAATAATATGTTGTGATTTACATTCAGTCCCCACAGTCTTCTCTCTGGGTTAAGCCACCTCTTATATTCTACTTCTCTTTCTTTACATGATCCCCTTACCAAATCTTTAGTTTTCCCTTCTTTAGGATATAAAGTTTGTTTTGCTTGTGACTGACCAGCTTATGACCTTTCTCAGAATTATTTTACTTCTTAACCCCTGCTATCTAACCAATTGTTTCTTGCTGGGATTAATGTATTTCTACAGAAAATTCTGTGAGTAGGTGTATTTTAATCCTCCTTTGTCCATTTCACATAATAGTGAGAATCACCTGATGCCTTTTTCTCTCAATTGTTTCTCCATGTTTACATATCCTTCTTTTCACCCATCTCAATAGTCAGTTCATCCATTCTACTAGTATATTCCTCCTTTTACCCTAGTCTCTTTTTCACTTCTTCAAATCCTCAAAATTAAATCAACCCATGTCCAGGTCCTCTGTTTTTCTTATTTAACTCCCTTAATGCCCATTTAAAAACATTAAAATTCTGGAGGGACACTTGTTTCTTGTCCTCCATTTTAGAATGTATTTTTTGCCTTTTGGAATAGTGTATTCTAAAGACTCTTATATATGGTAGAAGGAGTTAGGTCTTGTGTGATACTGACTGTAGTTCCTTAAAAATTTAAACAACCTCTTTTTGGTTGCTTAAATTATTTTTCTGTGATCTGGGAGATCTAGATTTTGGCTATGGCATTTATGTTACTTTTCCTTTTGGGATTTCTTTCAAGAGATGATCACTCAATTCTTTATTTCTTTTCCCTCATCTAGACAATTTTAATTTATGATTTCTTGAAGTATAGTGTTCAGACTTTTCAAAAAATATATACATATCATGGTGTTCGGAAAGTCCAGCCCTCTCTTGTTTTTAATATCAAATATTTTACATTTTCTTCTTTTTAATATTTTTATTTTGTTATACATTTTTTGCTATCATGTAGAAAATTATTTTTGATTTATTCTAGTTTTCAGGGAGTTTATTTCTTGGGAAAGATACATTGTTTTTTCTATTAAGCTACTTATTCTCCCAATCCTTTAAATAAAAAAAATAATTTCTTGCTTAATTTTTTTCTAAGTATCCATGACTATGTGGACAATTATTTTTTTCTCCATGCAACCCTATTTGAAATTGTTAAGTTTACTCTTTCACTTGGGGGAACTCTATATTTGCAATGATTTTTTATAACAGTATTTTCTTTGACTTATCTCTTTAGTTTTAGTTTTTTAAATAGGTCTTTGTGTCATGGCCAGTGTCCTTTGTGTGTGATAGTCAGCCTTGATTGGACTCACTCTGTGTTCTTTGGGTTCTTGTGTTGACCTCTATCTCCTAAAGTTAGACTTCCCCTTGGATATTTCTGATTCAAAGCTTTCTATGGTATCTCACAACAGAGTGTTATGGACCTCGGAGTCCCTACACCAGGGATGTTCTAGTCTGAATGCAATTGCATCAACTTAATTCAGTGTCCCTGTTCACTAGTCATTGCTTCTTCCCTGAGGTTTCCAAGGTCTTCATCCTGGAGCTCTTTCAGAGAGAACCCCCTTTCCTATTACCCTTGGGCTTCTGATTGACTTTTTGTTTGGTTTGGAAATGGAAGACATCATTCCCATTGAATTTCTTGATACTTATTACACCTGCTGTGAACTCCAGAGTAGATATGCTCATTTAGGCAGCCATCTTGCCAGCAGGTCTTCAGCACTCTTTCCTATTATATCAAACTACTGACCAAATTTCATCCCCATGTGGAAATCCCTGTTTACAGTACCTCTGACAAATGGTATTCCAAATTCTGCTTGAACATTTCCAGTTACTGTTAGCTTGACCTATTTTGTTTATTAAAATTACTTTGTTAGGAAGCTATTATTTTTTATTGGGTCAAAATTTGTTTTTTTGTACCTTCCACCTAGTAGTCACTTTTACAAAATGTTATTACTGTGTTTTGCACCATCGCATGCACACAATCTATATTTGGTGTTTTATTAAAAGTACCCCAAATTCATCAGTGGCTTTGTCAAGAACTCTGGTGTCATTAGGCAGGGATTTCTATTTTGTCCCTTCTTGGACTCTGTTTTAAGCCGTAAACTCTCAGCTTCTTTGACAGAGCATTTAAATTCATTTAAAGTGCCCCTATTATGTACGAGACTGTATAAGCTGTGAAGAATGTATGACCTGGCAGCTTTGAAAGTTTAAAAAATATATGTTCTTTCAAGTCCTTGAAATTGTTTCTTTGGCTCTATGTTGCTTGTGCCAGTTTCAGTTTCCTCCCCTACCTAACTAAGGTAGTGTGGATCTGAAACTCCTTTATGGGAGATTTCCTCATTCAACACCCCAACTCCTCTTATTCTCCTGGCATGTCAATTTAAGACAAGCCGGCAAGGAGCCTATAAGTCATAGGACAATGGAAATGATAGTAGTCTTCAAGCCCATTGATTAATGAAAACATGGCCCATTGGACACAGAGTAGATGGTTATAAATGGTGCTGTCAGGATAAAGTAATTATTGTATTAATAAGGAAGCTGTTCAAAACCAGAAACTGAAATAAAAAAAAAGTTGTGATAGAACATCTTGATGTACTTGTGCTGGTGTATTGTAATTATGGCAGAATTTGAGTATCTGTAGGATACTCGAAAGGAAAGTTTTATGCAATCCCCTCTTGGTTCTTACATATGGCTACATGGATATATTTTTATTGATTTAGTACCAGCTCTAACTAGACACTGCCAGTCGACTCAAGTTGGTTGCATATACACAGTACCACTTCCAGCAGGAACAGGAAAAAACGAGCATATCTTATTGTACCTGAAACACTCTATGATATGTACTAAATATTATGACTACTCCGAGCCCTGCAATAATTGATTCACCCACACAGCCATTTAGTCTGCGAGCTGTTCGTTTTACAAATTCTACAATCTTTTAGAAATTCTTTCAGTGAAGAAGATTGCTGCCTGGCCTCAGATTCATTATGGTGATTGAATCCTCTTCAATAGAGAACTGTTTAAAGAGAGCACATGCCTGTGTGTCTCACTCAGAGTGAAGGCACATAGGTTAAAAGCTTGTCTGGGTGGCATAATTCACTGCTGCTGTGCCAAACAATCACATCGTATTGTGACCTTCATAAGATACAAAAAGGCAACAGTATGGAGCTAGTCTTTTTTTTTTGAAACCCGCTCACAGTTTTAGCTCCCTAACATCTGAAGCTCAGAGAATTCCTAATTAAATAACCAATTAATAATGTAGAATAGAAAAAGCTATTTTTTTCTAGACACAAAATCATAATTAATCAGAGTACAAAAACCTGCCCGTCTTTATATCAGAAAAATATAGACTAGGTATTTAAATATTCCAACACACCTGAACCTTGGCCATCCGTCATTGTTATGACTTAAAACATCTCAGACTAAATTAGGTTTTGTTTGTCTAGAGCAGTGAAAGTCAGATGGCTTGAATGACAAAATTAGAACATGCTCAAATCACTGAAACAAAACTGCATAAAAGGAAAGATGTGCAGAAAGAAGGTTGCTAGTGTTGAGCAGAAATCTTCCCTTGCATTTTCTTTTAAACAGTGTGAATTTGGGGTTCCCCAGTAAAGGTTTTGGAACTGTACTGATAATCCTTTGTGAAATGCAAAATAAACACACACACACACACACACACACACACACACACACACACACACACACACACCCCTTGGTTTTCTTTATTTGCTTAAGTGACTTTTATTCCCTGCCACCACATTTCCTTATTTATCTCTTCACCCTTACCACCACCCTCCATCATCACCCTAGTCCACCATTAAGGTCAATTATTTAAGATTCCCCCTTGGATGACCCTCTCCCTGAAGTATTTTAAATGCTGCTTGGCAAATTTGCTTTATAAAAAGAGACTTGTATACCTTAGCTCCACTATTTATACATGGAAATATTGTATATACATGGACTGTATCTTTGGAGTAGAAAACCCAAGTGTGTGACATAGTTATAATTATTGTATGGATTAACTGAAGGTCATGGTGTATCAATGGTCCATTAAACAATAGGAAATAAAGGTTCAATGGCATTTATGGAGTCAAGTTTGCCTTTAGGATCTATTTATTTAGCAAGAATTTGCTGTGTCCCAACGACAAGTCCATTTCTGTGCTTGACTCTGTCAGAAGAGAAAAAATTCAGATCATGCCTTTGGGTTTACAATCTACTAGAGGTGATAACTTATGAGGAATACCCAGGTATCTAAATCCTTTCCTAAATAATGACAGTGCTATGTGTCTAGAAGATGGAGAAATTAGGTCAGAGGGATAAGTTAAGTCTTCAGAGAAGAGATAGGCTACTTACCAGTGGTTTGCAAAAGAAACAAATTTTTATCTTATACTTTTGCTTTATGATATAATGGTACACACTAATGATGTTTGTTTTCTTTCTTTCAAATTTGTGAAGACAATTAAATGCAAAGAATGATTTTCTGTTGTATTTGTTTCCAAACTCAGGAATCTAAGTTATTCAAGAACTTAAGCAGTCAAGAACTTCACCAGAAGAGGATGGTCATTATGTTCCAAATATTTTTTTTTCAAATGACTCCTAACTTTGTCTTCAATTTATTTACCTTATCTGGAGAAGAGGCTGGGAATGATAATAGGAGAATGGGCTCTAAAATGCAGTCACAGGCTTCAACACCGTTGCTATCATTCATGGAAAATTCTGAATAAATGCCTGTTATTTGTTGACTGACAGCTCAAACTATGCAACATTTGTCTGATCTTGAGTAACACACATAGCGTGTATGTATATATATATATATATATATATATATATATATATATATGTATATATTAAGATTTACCAGGTACTAATCATATGTAGCCAGTATTGGGATATTTTGCCTCTTCCCATTTGGGGAAAAGTAAAATGTCAGCCTCAAGGAATATATATGGTGATGGATATGATTAGTAAAGAAAGCAAGATAGGACTAGTATAAGGGAAAGGGTGCAGAATGGAATAATCAAGAAAGGAAAGAAAAGGAAAAGAAAATATTGAAGAGATTCTTTGCCTTCTGGGATTTGATGATTCTTTGGAGATTTGGAGAGATGAAACTATGTTCTTTATTTATAAAGATTGCTTGGAAATCATAGAGGGAGAAATGGTACCACCTCCAACCTTTTCATTTTGAGTGACAAGCAGCCAAAATTCCTGATAGGATTTATGGGTCAAGGACATCACCAGAGAAACCCTCAGGTCTATAAGTAACTGTGGCATTTACATATATCTTTAAGATAAATGGTTGCTCCTTTAAGAATTTATATTTGTTTGTTTCTATCCTCTAAATACCACTTTATTCAATCTTAGGAACCACCTGCTTATAAGAAGGGAATTGACCTCAGTATAGGGATGCTATATATATGCCATATCAACAAATGATCTGAGTGGAAAAAGTCTTCAAAGTATACCTGCTCATGTCATGAGAAACTCTGACATAAGAATTGTGAACGTGTGTATAATAAAACATTCTATATCTCTCTATCTCTCTATCTATCTATCATATATCTATGTACATATACATTATCTTACATCCTCATAATGAGCCTGTGAGGTATTATCTCTGTTTTATAGTTTAGAATCCTGAGATTCAGAGAGGTTGAATTGCATAAGAGTCACACAGATGAAAAATGGTGGAGTAAAGATTTTAACTAAGGTTATTTAACTTCTCACATTTATAAGGCAGCATTTCACAGTGGAAAGAACATTGAATTTGTTAGATGAGGGGTTCAAATCCCAGTTCTTTTCTTTCCTGTTTAAATGATCTTGGTTAAGTGACAATGTTGGACTGGATGAACTTCTGAGGATCCCTTCCAAATTTGATCTATAATCCTATAGTTTTTTTTTCCTCTAAACACTTTGTGGCTCTAGTCCTGGGGTGAAAAGGGGACTTCATGCAGAAGCTCATGAGTCTTTAAGGGTTCCAGGGAAGCTAAGGGGTAGAGGTATCTAAGGGATGAGGAGAGCCAGGGAAAAGACATTAACTTGGGAGATAGAGGAACAGCAAGAAATCTAGTCTATATGTAGTACATGGAGAGGAGTAAAGTTAAGAAGACTAGAAAGATGGAAAAAGGTCATGTTGTAAAGGACTTGAAAAGTGAAGCATTGCATTTCATATTTGACCCTGGAGGTGACAAGGATCCAGTAGAATTTAATGAATTGGAGAATGCATGGTGCACTTGAGCTTTAGGAAGAGGTTTTTGATAGCTGAGTGGAGGATTGGGGAGTTAGGGTACTTGAGAGAGCAAGTATTAATATGTGTGTTGAAATCTAATATGGGACAGTGAAGTAATGCAGTGGATAGAGCATCAGCCCTGGAGTCAGAAGGACCCGAGTTAAAATATGGCCACAGATACCAGCTTTATGACCCCTGATAAGTCATTTGACCGAGAGAGAGAGAGAGAGAGAGAGAGAGAGAGAGAGAGAGAGAGAGAGAGAGAATCTTATGGCTCATGATCCATATGGATCCTTATGGAAGGAAAGAATGTCCTGGGTTTGGAACATTAAAAAGTTGCATTGAATGAATCTCAAAAGAAGACGGGTTATTAAATGATGGTAGTAGAGGGAGAATTGAAGTGGCAAAAGGGAACAAGCAGTATTCTAACTCTCCTTCCATGTCCAGTGAGTTGAGGTAAAAGTGAAAGTATAACCAGTTTTGGAAAGGGTGTCCAAAGATGCTGCATTATCAGGAAGGAACCAGGTCCCCAGGAGAGCCAGAAGATGGAAGAGAAAAGGTATAAGATGAAACTAAGCTCTTTAACTGTGGAGCAAGCATTTCAGGAAGAACCCTAGAAGGGGTTGAGTTGATTAGGAGTGGGATAGGATTGAGGGACATAAGAGTGAGGGAGCAAGCAGTAGGTAAGGTTTGTGTAGTGACAACTGGGCTTTCAGAGTTACTGAGATGGGGAGAGGACAAGAATATGCTACTCACTTAAAAATAAGCCAAAGCAGAATAACAGTGGATGAAGAAATTTGTTGAGGGAGGCAGGTGATTAAACTGTTTTAAGGCCCACCTAAAGGTTCAGTCTTGTATAAAGTGCTGATGTTGTGTCCTGAGAGGCTTAGGAGGAGGTCCAGCACAACAGGCAGGAATGGTCCATTCATGTAGAGCTGATTGAAGAAAGGATCCTGAAGGATTGTCAAAGGTGTTAGAGCAAAGAGAGAATCTACAGATGAGCTGCTTGGGGATGGGGACAATGCAGTATGAGGTAAGATACCTGTTTTACCTTATAACAGCTGTGTGAGATGGAGACTACAGGAATAATCCCTCAGTTTTCTCTGGCTCCCCCCACCTCACCTATTTTATAGAGGCTTAGTGAAAGAAAATGGCTTGACTATAGTCTCAGTTGGAAAGAATTTTGGAGTCCAAGATCTGGATCCGAATACCACTTCTGATAATTATTACCTGTGTGACCTTGGTAGAATCAATTAATTTGCCTCAGAATCCTCATTCTCTAAAACGAGAAGTTTCACCAGACAGATTCAGCATACCTTCTGACTCTAGGTAGATGCTAAATATAGGAAGCAGGATTTGAACCCAGCCCTCTCCTATAGGACTCATTTCACTATTTTATGTGACATTGAAAGCAGTGCTTCCTAATGTTTTTTGGTTTTTTAAACCCCTTTCAAAAAAAAGTGTTATGAACCCCCCAGGGTAATTTAATATACTACTCATAATATTTTAGATTTATTCATTAAGTGCTTATAATAACTTTTGCCTGAAAAAGCTCTAAATTAAAATTTACATTGCATAATTATAATTATAAAATTTTATTCTGCTTATAATTAATAAAACTCTAAATATAAAATTATAAATCTCTAATTATAAAATAATTATGAATATTTTATGTGTGGCATTCTGTAAGAATTAAAAGTAGTAATCCAGAAAGACCTCATATGCTTACTATTATCTATAAGATTATATATTAAACATTTATTTTACAAATTTTGTAAATTTATGAATACTATTTTAATGAAATAAGTTACAGCTTTTAAGATGTTTAGCATAATATAATATCCATATATAAACTTAATTTTGATTTTAAACTTTTTTTAAAAATTTGAACAAAGGTTTACAATATTTGGCTCAACTCCATGTAGAGTCTTAAATCTGGTTCTGCATTAAGTTTATTTTTGTATTTTGATTTGAAGTGAAAATAAAGTGAAAATGCTCATTCACACAAATATGTAGTGGAAAAGGGAAGGAGAATTTCATAAGTTCTTGTGCTGGGAAATGGAAATGGATTTGTTTATTTTTAACCTAACCAATTGACAAAACTGAAAAGCTAATTATGATAAAAGAGTTTCTTGCTGGCTAATAAGAAACACCATATAAAATGATAAAATTCACTTACATATATTGCTTCTTTTAAAATGTTTATATATAAATTACTAACCTTTACAAGGAAAGAATCTCTTCAGATGTGAATTTCTTCTTTCCAATCACTGGTGCACTGGCTATATATTTGAACACTGCTAAACCATTGTTGCCAACTAGTTAATTTGAGAATCTGCCATTCAGAATAATAGTAACATTAAGTGGAGGATATGTTTAACTTAGAAAATGCAATAACATACAATACAAAGTTTGTTTCTGCAGAACTTTTGTGATGGTCTATGATGGTTTCAAGATGACTTATAATGCTTTATGTCCATAGATTGTGGCTTTCAGTTTAACATTTACATTGCAAAAATACAAATTTTTGATCTATTTTGATCATGTGATTACCCAGCTATGGAGGGTAGGATTTCAGGGCAACAAAGGGGAATGAACTATTTTGGTGCAGTGCACAAAAGGTAAATGAGGGTATATGGATATATCTGACCACCTGTTGAAAGCAGTTTACACTCAATTATTGAACCCTCATTAGGGTTTGAAAACAATTTGATAACAAGTTGAGAAACTACAAAAACATGTTTTGCTTAGAGGCAAGAAATAGTTTTATGTAATCACTACCTAAACACAAAATTGTTGTATATATGATCAGGATAGTTTTGAATCATAGACCCAAAAGTATAATGCTTTAAATATGTACATATTTGACACAGAGAAAAATATTTTAAAATAATTGGGCAATTATTTACTGCTTAAGATATTGTTAAAGAACCTCAAGGTTCACAAATAATTATGGATGAACCACTAGTCTATGACTATTGCAGGACTACTAGAATGTCTATATGACTTCAGGATTAGTCTACATGACCAGAAGAAGAATCATAATTTGATTCCTGATCTTATGAATTCAAGTTCAAATTTATTTATACTTGTACTATGCTGCTTATCACCTGGAGATACTTTTCTCTTCATCCTTAATATTTTAATCTTATTTTTCCATTACATTCATAGAAACCTTGCTACCTCCAAAAGTCAACCCATACCCAATCTCTCATGTTGGGTATTTCTTCTCTCATGCCATCCCAAAACAGAGATATCAAGAAGAGAAATAAACATATTACTTTCTTCTCATTGTCACCTCTAGATCCATGCTAATCAATCACTCCACATCTTCTCTTCTTTGGGAGTATTTAATCTGCTCATCTATATAACTTTAATCAATCTTTTCAAAGTTATTTGCTGATCTTTTGATCAATCTCCCACTTTTCTCAAGTTCAGTACCTGGATCACATTTTACTTCTAACCCAACTTTTATTCTTTTACTTGATGATATAGTCCAGAAAACTTTCAGTAGTCTTTGTGATGTTAGGCTCTCTCTGCATGAAGCCCTTCCCATCCTTCTGGTTCTTTATCCCTTTTATGGAACACCCTCTCTTACTATCCCCCTTGTTTTCAATATATGTAATCTCTTATGCTCAGAATTTCACAGTATAAAAAACTTCATATTCTTTTTCAGAGTTAAGTGTTTGTCCAAGATGACATAACTAGGGTCTGAATTCAGATTTGAATTCAGGTCCTCCTGGCTCCAAAGCAGATGTTTTATGCTGTCAATATTTCTTTTCTTTTTGGAGACAATTGGGGTTAAGTGTCTTGCCTAAGAGTAGCACAGCTTCTAAGTGTCTGAGGTTAGCTTTGAATTAAGGTCTCCCTGACTACTGGGATGGTGTAAACCTTCAGATTTTTAATTAATTGATCCCTCTTTGCCTGTGATGTTAATGGTGAGAAACAGGTTAGATGAACTTGATTGAGACCTTGCCCCTTCCAGTAAAGCCCCTTCTTAATTTTTCATGACCTGCCCTGATTTGTGGAGTGATGTTGGTCTCGTGCTAAGAACTTGCTATAATGGTAGGTCAAGTCCTTGGAGCAGCCATCATAGAATAGTTCCTGTGTTAGTCTGAAGACCACCCTGTACAAGATGCCCTGGCAATATCTTTGATTGTATCCCTTCTCTTTCACTTTATCCCAGTTAGGAGTAGATAATGGCTTACTTTGATTTGCAAATGGATCCCTCAGTTTGTTTGTTTTTTGAGATGGAGGAAGATGAGATGCATGAAACTGCTTTTCTCCAAGTTATTGATGATATTTCAATTGTCAAATCTGATAGATAGCTTTTAAAAAATTTTAATCTTTCTTGATCTCTACATCATTTAGCAGTGAACACCATCTAGTCTTGTATATTATTTCTTCTTTCTGGGTTCTGCTAGTTGTTTGATTCTTCTTTGTTTTCCTTTGCTGGCTCATCAGCCATGCATCATTGTTTTAACTATGGGCTCCTCTCTGACATCTATGAAGAGGTTTCATGATTTGCAAAACATGGGGAATTCCATTAAACCTGAGGAGATTCAGCTCCGCACAATCAATGGTTTTTATGCCTCAGGTGGATAGAAACCATACCTGAGGTATAAGGGCCAATGGTTCAAGCCCTAATTCTTTGAACCAATCAAATCCCAAAGACAATCTTGCTATTTAAGAGAAAAACTAGCCCAGTCTACAAAAATTAGATATTGTAAACATCACAATCTTCCACTTTTACATGAACTATCCTTTATGTCAAGTGTGTACTCCATCCTCATCATTATATCTTAAAATCCTTAACTTCTTCAAGGTTACCCATTTCCCATGTGAAGAATTTCCTGAGCTCCCCATCCCTGCCCCCAGGTTGTTAGTGCATTTGCCCTTCTAAAATTATCTTGTATTTGCCTCCCTGTATAAGCAAGCGTACATGTTGTCCACTCAGCCATGTACTCTAGTAGGCTGCTAGCTTCTTAATACCAGAGACTTTTTTGTTTTTATTTTGACACCCCTGGTACTAATTAGCTGATACAAAGATAATAGATAATTAATAAATAATTATTATCTGTTGCCTGTTCCTTCTAGCAAGGAGGAGAGGGGAAGAGCCGGCAAAGTTTGTCCTCGTTTGAGGTCACTTGGAGAGAATAGGATCAATAAGTTTTGTGACTTTATATATAAGTTCCTTCCCTTTTTTGAGCCTCAGTTTTCTTATTTATTAATTTAGGTCATTGTATTATATGTTATCTAGATCCTAATTCTAACTCATAGGAATTCTAAGTATGTGCTGGATCACATCTCCATCTAAATGACATACCAGCATTATTTATTCAAAGTTGATGTATTCAAAACTGAACCATCACCCACATCTGTTTTTCTTGACTTTCATGTTTGCCAGGAGTACCACCATTCTTCCTGTAAGCCATACTTTAAACTTCAATTGTCTTTGACTTTCCCCTTTCTGTCCCATTTCTTCTCACCTCAATAGAGCATCAGCTACTATATTATATTGATTTTCCCCCATTAAAATGTCTCTTGTATCTCACTTCTTTCCATTCCCATTCCTATCATCCAAGTTCAGAATCTTGTCACATCTGACCTGGACTATTGCAAAGGCCCTCAAACCAATTTTTTGGCTTCTATTTCCTTTATAGGCCATTCTACAGATCATTGTGAAATTTAATCTTTCTAATGCATGCATATAATTGTGTCGTTCCCTTCCTTAGAAACTTAGAAACCTACCAAATAGTTTAACCTCAGCTTGGCTATCAAGATTCTGCATGCACTAGCCCTTATCTGCCTGGACTTCAAGTCCTACCAGGATGTTTAGCCTGGTATAGAGAAGACTCAGGGGGTACTTCCTATGGTCATCAAATATTTGAAAGTCTATCACATAAGAGGGCTTATACTTTTCATGTTTGTTCTTACAGAGTAGGTCTCATAGCAGTAGTAATGACACAGACTAATTTCTGTGACACGAAAGGAAAAACTTCCTATCTAAGCTGTCCTTACATGGAATGGATGGCCTCAGAGTTTGTGTGCTCTCCTTCAAGTGGAGGCAAGATGACTTTTTTGTTGGAGATGATGTTGAAGATACTGGATGGGGAGGACTTGGGTTCGAATGCTGCTTGTGGTGATTTGTTGTTGTTGTAACCTTGGACAGATTATTTAAGTAAATAAATTACTTCAGTTTTCTCATTTGTAAAATGAGAAGGTTGGACTAGAATGCCTTGGTGGTTTACTTCAACCCTGAATCAATGATCTTAGCATCTTTCAAGGTCAAACTCACATTTCACTTCTTTCGTGAAACTTTTATGGATTGCAAACTGAGAAGTGACTTCTTCCAGATCCATTATGGCATTTTATAATCATAGTTATTCGTGTCTTTGGCCTCTCCCATTTGTTAGATTGTAAATCACTGGAGGGTAGATATTATGCCCCCATATCTTATATGGGATGGTATTGTGGAAAGAATGCTGTACTTAAAGTTAGGAGGACATGTTTGAATCTCACCTCTGACACTTAATAGTATGAGTACTGGCAATTTACGTAGCCTCTTTGAACCTTTGTTTCTGTTTTTGTAAAATGGGAATAATAATACTATATGTAACACTTACATAAGTTCCTGTGAGGATCAAAAGAGCTTGTGCAGGTAAAGAGCTTTGCAGTCCTTAAAATGCTATGAAATTATAATTCATATAATGATATTATATTACAATATACAAAATTATTTTATTTTGTTTACCAGGGACACAGAATGAATGTTCATCAGATACTGGAAAATAGATAAGAATATAATAATGCATGTTTGTACATAGATATGGTATCTTAAGGGTCATCCATTATAGTTAGAGAACATAGGTTAAGTTAGTTTTTGCTTAAAAGGTATTAAAACTGTCTTTGAGAATAGACTGGTTTGAGGGGCTAAAATTCAGGCTGTTGATGTGGCTCCCTGGTTGTCTGAATACAAAAATGTACATAGTTCCAACTGTCCTGGACACTTGACCAGTGAGCTAACATAAATAACTCAGATCCAGCAGAGCTATCCTTAGCTGAATCAATGAAGTGTTTTTGTACAATATCTTGTTGGATATCCTTCTCTGCAATAGCTAAATAAATCTTCTTTTGTTAACTTTTAAATGTTTTGGTAGTGTCTCATTTTTTTCTACTGTGGAAACTAAATTATTTGGGAAAATAATAAATATTAAACTATTAGACTTTTCCTAAAATAATGGGAACTTGCAGGAATTATATTCAGCATTTTACATTTTGCAAAGTGTTTCAAATACTTTATCCCATGGAATCTTTACATATCTTACCTTTTTGAGGTTGGCAGGATATAGTATCTTCCCCATTTTACAGAAGAGGAAAGTGAGTCTCAGAGAACTTATTTTTGTCATTTCCCCCCAAAATCATTCAACTAGTAAATCTAATAGTCAGGACTTAAAACTAGTTTCTTACTTCCCAGTTGAGCATTCTTTTTTTTTTTTTAACTAGATTTTTTTGTTTGTCTTGTACTTAGATTGTGATACAGCAAAAGGAAAAGCCATCTGGTAGAGAGAACCCTGGACTGAAAGTAAAAGTTTGAATTCTGGCTCAGTTTCCTGCTCACATGACCTTGCATGAGCCTTTTCTCCTCCCAAAGACTCCGTTTTCTCACTGTAAAGGCAAGTGGTGGGAAGTAGATGATTTCTGAGGTCCCTTCGAATTCTATATTCTGTGAATGCTTCCGTCTCGAGATGGGGCGTATGTTGGTCCACATAGGTCCCGTAAGCAGACTAAACTTGACTCTTCTTAGCTCTGTGGCCTAACACTGCAAATTTCCTTTAACATAAAATTTGTTGTTATCGTAGCAATAAATAATTTTAGTGACAGTTATAGTGTGAGATTTTGTGCAGAGGGTTTTTTTATTGATAAAACTGCTATGAATCAACATACATGAACACAATAAAAATGTGTGAAATATATGCATTAAGGCTGAGGTTTTGTCAATAGGGCACTCCATTGATCTGCTCTTGTTGCTGTTATTTGTGGAGCTGCACTGTGCAGTTTGCCAGGGCAGCAAACACTGTCTCCCTGAAATGCTTCCCATGCCCTACTCTCTCTTCATTCTCCAGGTTTACTATTGGAAGTCATGACCAGCCTAATCATGAGGCAATTTATTTTTTTTAAAGGGATGTACTCAATTACTGAAGACCAATAGGCCTCTGGGGAAGAAGAAAGGAAGAATAGGGGGATGGAAGAGGAAGACTGAGTTTGTGTTCATTATGAAGACTGGTTTCTCTATCTTTTCATATGACTTTCCACATTTCTTTTTTTTTGGGGGGGGGCGGCCTGGAGCACATTATGGTCCCCTGTGGAGAGAGTGCCCTCCTACCTCTGTTTCTCCACAACTTATCTAGCCTTCAAGATCCAGCACATGTCCTATTTTCTCCATGAAATATTTCCTAATTCTTACCTCCATTACACATCAAGATCTTCCTCCTCTGGCTTTCCATGCCATTAATTATCTAATGTTGTTTTGTCTAGCATGATGTTGACTTGCTATCCTTTTCTCATCTACTGACTTCTAGAAATGGAATTATTAATGAAATTCAAGAGTCATCCAATATAAGAACCTGCAATCCTTCCCCAGGCCCATTTGTTCCCAGCTCATAGGGATAAAGCTTAGATAAAGTATTAGAATACAGAAGAAATAATGAATGAAAGTTATGGAAATTCTTACTTGTCTAGTCTAGTTTCATTTTTCAAGGAGCTGTCTAATTTCTTGCATCTTCTGGGTTCATGAACTCATTTTTATGAATGGGCATGGATAGGGTGGAATGACTTCTCCCAAATCAGTTGGGTTTTTTCGAAGATCAGGGGGTCTCAGGTCATTGCTACTCTCTACTCTTGAATGTCCTTAAAATACTTCATTTGTCCCATAGCAAAGGAGATTGCTTGGAATTTATTCAAAATAAAGTAGACCTTAGGTATTTGAGATATCCCTTTTGGTTAAATTTATAAGTTTAAAAAAGAGAGAGAAAGGGTGACAGATACTAAAAATCTATGTGACTTTGGACAAATTATTTCTTTCTACATCTCAATGCCTTCTTTTGTCAGAAGTTGGCATTGGTTTGGTGATTGCTAAGAGCCAGGAGATCTTTAAGTGAAGTCCTTACAGTGGGATTTGGGGCATCTAAACAAATGTTGATTTTAGTCAATTTATGCCCCTTTTTTGATGCCCCTTCTTATTTGACAGGAAGCTATGATATAATCCTCCCAAATCTATGCTCAAGAACCTGTGCCCACAGGGTGATCCGGAACTGGTATTCCAGCCAAACTTTTCTGCAAAAGCCAGAATAACTTCCCTTTAAGGGTGATTGACTGCAGCCTCCCCCATACACAGCCTCTAAGAGTCCTCTTACTTCTGTCAGGAGAGCTCTTCTCTCAGCAGTGGCCCTTACGTCAGCCATGTGGGCTACCTTCCCTACAAGGGCAGAGGGGGATGGCTGCCTTGTCTTTCCACAGTTGTTCGAAGGGTGGAGGCAAAAGGCAGGAGTCCAAACTCCATGGGTGAGGAAGAGAAGTAATTTGATTTCTAAATTGGGACTTGGGCATCCCTGCAGCTGAATGACAGTAGCTCCTGGGTTTCATCCTGAAACCCCAGAAGGGGAGTTGCTTGTTGGAATTCAGGGGTATGAACTCCTGTGACATAGGGGGCAGGAGAAGCAAGCCTTAGCGGGCGGCAGAATTTGGGGGCCCCTTGAGATTTTGCTCTAACCTTCTTCTCGGTACTTGCCCCTGCATACTGAAAACTGTAAGAACAAGACATCTGAAAATTAGGATTCCGTATCAGCCTGTCAATACCCAGAAGCACACAGCCTTTCATTAAAATCTGTTTGACATTTTTGTTATGCGCAGAAATCCAAAAAAGATGCCAAGCCTCCTATTTGCCATGACATCCACCTGCTAAGCTAGGATGCAGCAGAGCCCAGAGCATTAAGTGTTCCCCATACAATAAAGGCACAGGGACAATGTTTCATTGTGGCATCGAGGTGGGTCTTGTGTTGGGGGGTAGGAGAAATGAGGATGGTTTCAAAGTGGAGGAGATTTCCTGGTCGGGGGCAATGTTAATGCCATATGCTGCCTTTCTCCCCCTTCCCCCATTTTCCACGAGGATTTTTGATGAGAGAAAAATACCCAAACCTGCCTGTGTTTAATTAGGTGCTTTGTGGAAATCAGGTTTCAAGCTGGAAGGAAGGGTGAGGGGGTGGGGGAGTGTCATTTGGCCAGGATGACTGGAGTAATTTCTGAAGGGCAAGTGCCTGAAAGGTCACAGAGATCATCTTATGTGTGAAATGGAAATTTCTCACACCCCAAGAATGCTAAAGGTCCCCAAAGCTAGGTGCCAAGTAGGAGAGTATAATTGGAATGGAAGTTACAGCAAGAGAATGTCTGCAGCCGGATTTGGGAAATGCATGGTGGCAATCCCATTTTAAAGGTATATCCGGGAATGATTTGTCCTAAAGGAAAGACCAGACAATGTAACTTGCATGGAAATGTATGGATGTGCATTGTAGGAATGGAGGAGTGGAGGGATGCTGCTGAGAGGCAGAGGAAAGCAAAGGTAGGGTGCTGGGGTGAGGCTGACTGAAGGTGATGGCCCTTGGGACCTGATTATGTCAGTAAGAACAGGCGGGGAATTAGGGTCAGAACTGCCTTCCAGTACGCTTGCCTAGATTCATTTGGGAGTTTCTGGTATTAAGGCACTGGACATTCAAAAGACAATAAGTGCGAGGGAAGGTACAAACTGGGTTTGCACGATAACTATTGATTGAGAGCTTTCCTCAGGAAAATAGCAGCCCATGAATTCACTCTTCTCTAAACTGTACTGTCTCTCGACTCTAATTCCTCTTTAGTCACTAACATGTCCTACCTGGGAGATTATTTAACTCTTAGGAATAATTGGAAGGAACACAAGACCAATCAATTTGTCAATTAATTAATGACTGGGTATTGGGGCTGTGTGGGAATCACACAGAATTGTGCCCAGTTCTGTTCTAGCCACATTGTGAGGGAAAAAAGAAAGAAACCAAGGATTAGCCCTCTGGAAGCTTCCAATCTAGTGAAAAAACAAACCATACATATGAAATAATAATATCATTCTATGTCATGATTCTTATGGTTAATAAAACATGTACTTCACAAGAAAACTGAAAAGCATTTTGTATAATCTCCTTTTATAGATGGGGAAACTGAGTCTCAGATGAATCAAACAACTTACACAAGATTGCAACCTCCCAATCTAGCAGATTTAAATCAGATCTAAATCAAGCAGGACAGTACAAAATTAAATGTGTAATCATATGATAAAGTACATAGGAGCACAAAGGAGGGAAAGAATATCCATGAAGTCTGCAGTGGGACAAGAAGGAAAACTTCTTGGAGGAAGTGGGATTTTAGCTATATCTTAAGAGACAGTATAGAATAAGTCCTGTATTACCCACTTTCAACTTCTGTTATGATTCGATCCTGGTCTCCACAGCCTTTTTTTTTTTTTTTCACTAAGGGGACCAAATAAAATTGCACTGGCTAATTTAAGGATCTGGGAAGGGAATGAGATTTAAGTTAGATAAACCTTACTAATTCAGGAAAATTAGGGAAAAAACTCAAGATTTAGTGGACAATTAAATTGCTGTAGAAGATTTTTAAAGAAATAAAATTCCACATATATGCTCTAAAATAAAAAGTTTTCAGGTAGAGATCCATTTAGATCAAGTTTGATTATTAAATAGGACTTGTTTTCAGTCAGCAGCAAATCACTTATGGAATCAAGATAGTTAGTTCCCAGTCTCCAGTCCCAGCTCTGATATTAAACTATCTGTATAACCTTGAACTTAACTGCTCCTAGCTTTAGTTTTCACATCTGTAAAAGGGGAATATTAATACTTGCACTAGCTACCTTTTATGGCTGTTTTGAGATGATGTTTTGTAAACCTTGAAGTATTTAGAAATAATTTCTCATATCTTTATGAGTTTAACTCCTATATTTGATTAATTGTGGATTAAGCATGCTCTCTGCAATATCAATTTCTTAGTAATCCCTTTCTTCATTGAGAATTCAAATGTAACCTTTAGCCCAGTCCAGGTCTGAATTATCATAGATTTAGAATTATTGGTATATCAATTCATCTGTCTAAGATACTTAGCCTTTTTGTATGTTATGGACACCTTTGACAAGCCAGTAATGTTTTTTAAACGCATAAAATATAATATAGGATTATAAATGAAAAAAAAAACAGTTAACAAAAAGGAAGATGTATTTTTTTTTCTTATCCAAGTTCACAGATTCTTCCCCCATCCCCTACACCTCCAATTTATCCACAAACTTTTCAGAGTCTGTGGACCCAGATGAAGAACTCCTGGACTTTGTCCCCTTCTCTCTACTCATATGAGCCCCACTTAGCTCAGGCCTAAACTATCTGAATTGGTCCCCCTGCCTTAAGTTTGTTCCCTCTCCAATTCAGTTTTCATTCAGCTGGTATTCCTAACCGATATTCCTAAAGCAAAGATCTGACCAAGGTCACTCCCCTACTCAAGAAATATCATTATCTCCTTCTTCTTCTGGGATAAAATAATAATTTTACTATTGACATTCAATGTCCATAGCAATCTGGCCACAGCCTGCTTTTCCAGGCTTATTACACATTATTTTATATTAATCAAATTGATCTACTTTCTGCCTTTCCATCTTCCATCTCCATGCCTTTGCATGGATTATCCTGCATGTCTGGAAGGTACTTCATATCATATTACTTCTTGCTATTGGAATGTCTCGTTTCCTCCAAGATTCACTTCCTGTCCAAGGCCTATCCTGCTCTCCAGGACCAGGTTAGTGTTCCCACTAAAGCAATACCTTGTACTTTTCCCTTTGGAAATTGTCTTACATATATTTGGTATAACTTTCTCATGTACTTACTGTCTTTCTCTCCTTCCTCCCTAAGAATGTAAACTCACGAGGGCAGGGATTTTGGCTTTCCTCTTCATATCCACAGTGCCTTGGATAGATGAATGATTGCTAGTTTCCTGATTTTAAATCTTTGTTCTATGGCAACCCTAATAACCAATGCTTCAGAAACACAAATGATTGCCTTTTCAGTTTTTCTGTTTACATCAGAAATAGACCATCTTAGGCCCTGATCCCTCTTTTTAGCTGTGTGCTACCTAATAAAGATTAATATCTCTTTTTAACATTGTGTTTACTAAAGGGAGACATGTCTATACCTACAATGCAAATACAGTATTCCAGTATTTCCTTCTTCAGAGGGAGCTATCTGTCCTACAAATGAATCCAAGATGATAGATTTTAATCATTTAACAGGATCTTTTCTGCTACCATATCTTTTTACCTATGCACATAACCAAAGTTTCATAGAAAACTATATCTGAATGAGATCCCTTTCATTCTGTACCATTAGAGAAAAATGAGGAACTTGAAGAAACAGAAGGACTAAGTAAAATATATGGCAGTTCTGAGGTATGCAGGTAGTACTGTTAAGGTACATTAAGAAACAAGAAGGTGGCTACCACTTAATTACAGGTGGATAAGCAAGCACTTGCCTAGTGAGAACAGAAGCAGTGGGTAGTCTTGGTTGTTCAGAAAGAGTATCAGGAAGGCATGGGTGAGAATCTTGGAGTTCATCCCTAACAGGCATGTCTATTTGTCTCTTTCTGGAGACTGGAGTAATTTGTAACGTGCCCTCCTGGCAGTTACTATTACTAGTCTGCCCTAGGCCCAACAGAGTACTTTCGACCACTGACCTTTGCAGTATCAACTCTACCCGGCTTGCCTCCTCTGAGGCCTTCAAAGGTCTCTGGCCATGATCTTTAATAACCGGTAGCGCACTCAAGAACAGCCACGTGTAAACTTAAAAGCCTTTATTATACCTACTCACATAATGCCCTCACTTGATGCCCTGACTTGTTGGTTCCCTAGTGAACGCCTGGCCTGAAGACCCACAGTGTTCACTACCAAACTCCTTACCTCTAGGCTATCCGTCAGCTTGGCTCAGCTACCCCAGGCTAGGGAGAGACTTCTGGAGACTGGGGGAGTAATTTGTGTGTTTGTAAGGGACCAGTTACCCCACATAGACTGAGTCTGTTATAAATACATTTGGAGATAGCCCAGACCACATTTCTCACAAGTTGTTGTTGGAGATAATTTCTTGCCACTTCAAGGGCATATTTAAATGCTCCAGAGTTAACAAGAGATAGTTTTTTTAAAATTTCAGTAGTATTTTATTTTTCCAAACACATGCAAAGATAGTTTTCAACATTCATTTCTGCAAGACTTTGTGTTTCAAATTTTTCTCCCTCCCTCCCTTCCCTCCCCCTCCCAAGACAAAAAGCAATCTGATATAGATTAAATATATGTAATTAAAAGATAATTTTTGTTACTACAATTTTAAACTGCTTCTCTCCCACATCTAGCTTGTTTCTGAACGAAATGCACCAAGATCTCCCAACCCTTGCCCTTCTACCTTAGCATGAATAAAACATAGGAAGAATCTTGTGATTTCTCCAGCACATGGTTCTATCTTTCAGGCCAGAGGGGGAAAATGAAGAAAAGCCTTTTTTTGGTGGGGAGGGGGATTGGGAAGGGGATGTGGTTCCTTTCTTTGTCAGTGATGTCTTAGATCAGAAATATCCAACTCATATATCCAAGATTTAATAATTTATTAGGTATCCACAACCCAGAAATTAGTATAAAGTCTTCTTGAATGTATTTATTCTTTCATCTTCTTCCATATATGGGAGATAATAAGGTATAGAGGGCATGAAAGTAGAGTTGTTTTCTGTTTTAAGCTTTTCTCAAGATCCAAGGAAATCTTGGGTTGGAATAACAAGATGAGAATACATTTGTCCTCCTCTCATGAATTTATTAACACTAATCATTTCTGCTTGCAGCATTCATTTTTGCCAGTGGGGTTCTTTTAGCCCAATCATCCCCTCTGTCCTTTCAGTTTCCTTTTTGTGGGCTTTCTTCAACCCCTTTCTTTTCTATCCTGAGGTCCAGTAAACTGAAGAGGTATAGTGAATGGTACACCCAGATGCCAATTGTGCAGTTTTCTGACTTCCTCCAGACCATTATTGTAGCAAAGGCCATGTAGACAAAACTGGAGGAAAATCAGGTTCTTATCATTTTCTCTATTCTCTGTTCTCAACTGCCTGTCCCCTTGTAATGTTCTGTCTTGTACAAGGAAGGAAAGAAGTGAGATGCTGCCTGTTGGGGCCCACACACAGACTGTGGGAGAGGAGACACTGTGCTTCTAATTTGTGTCCGTTAACTCTATTGGATGTTTGGAAGGGGAAAGAGAGGGACAATAATGACAGCTGACAGCTACCCAGGTAATGGGGAGAGGGAGATTGAGTGGGCTGGGAGGGAGAATGATTTATAGGAATTAGACTGCTGGACTTTCTGCCACGTAGGTAAATTTGAAGTTAATTCTTGGGAACGCAATTTGAAATCAGGAGCCAAGAAATCACGTAGAAGTTGTAAACTCCTGAAAGGTCTAGAAAAGAGGGGTATAACCTTTGATCACTAAATTCTACTGGGCTTCCTAAGTCAGTGAATGAAGTAGATTCTAATCTCCTTGAGGGCAGGAATCTCCTCCTATCTAAGTTTTTTCATCTCTTCCTATACCAAGCATACTGCTCTAAATACATGAAGTGCTTGAAAAATATTTGTTGAATTGAATTAACATTTACTTAACACTTGCTGTTTCTTAGTATATACAAGCACTATGGGACATACACACACAGATATATAGTCCTTGCTCTCAACAACCTGAATGTCTGCTTGGGGAGATAAGGTACACACATAAGACAGTTAATGTGCAGTATATGAGAAGTGCTGAAGGAGACAATAAATACTTTGGGAACTCAGAAGGAGGAGAGAGAACTCTGGGGCGAGGGTAGGGTGGGAATCAGAAAATACTTTATTAGGAAGCAAAGCTTGAGTTGGACCTTGAAGAAAGAGTAGGAATCAGTAAATGGGGAGGAGATGGCATTTCATGTGCGAAAAATAGAAACAAATCCTTGAGCTTGGAGTTAGAATGGGATTGTCAGGGGCAGAGATTAATCACTTGGAGGGGAGAAGGATTGTGAAGTGGCATGAGATCTGAGTGGAAAGGTTGACGGAGGCCTGGCTGAGGGGTTTTGAATTCATTCAACTAGCTAAGGTCTCAATTCAACTAACTACTATGTGAGGCAATGGAGTTACAAGGATAAAAAAAGGAATAGCATGTGTAATATAAGGTAGAGTGTAGTAAGAGCCAAGATCATGGGAACATAAAAGATTTATGGCTGGCAGGAACTTCAGAGGCTAGAGAGTCCAGACTCTCAGTTTTATAGATAAGGAAATGGAGGCCTAGAAATATTAAATAGTTTCTCCAAGGTCAAAAATGTACTGAGCACGAGGGATGGGATTTCCTCTCAGGTTTTCTGTTTCTGTGTTCATTCCACTCTACTGGAAATATCCTACATGCTCTAGAAATATTTAAAGAAGGATTCATCTCATTTGGCTTAGATATAATAGGCAAAATGAAGAGTGAGGTGTGAAAGTTCCAGGGACACATTTAATACAGTGTAAGGAAGAATTCTCCAACAATCTATTCAGCAATGAAATGGGATGTCTTCTAAGCTCTCTGTGGAAACTGAGTGATCATCTTCTCAGGGATGCTGTCAATGAGATTTTTTCTTTTGGGAGAAAGTTGTGGAGGTGGTTTTTGCTATCCTTTCTAAATTTGGGATCCTCTAGTTCCAACAGGCAATGGGGAGCCATTAAGGGCTTTTGAGAAGGGAAGTGATATAGTGGTTTTTACTACGTTTGGAAGAAGCACCGGGATTGTGAAGTGTCCAGGTTTCTCCTGGGATAGAATCCAAAGAAGTGGGGTACCCTTTGAAGCCCCCCACTTCTTTGGATTCGATCCCAGGAGAAACCTGGACACTTCACAATCTGGTGCTTCTTCCAAGCATAGCTCATAGCCCCCCATATAAACAACTAAATTCACAGGATTCAAAATATAAAACTAGTTTATTTACAAAGTAAGGGGCATATCTGAAGCTACAGAACATCATCTACCTCGCTGCTCACTCTTGGGCCTCCACTAGAAAACTATATAATCTTTGTGACTTGTAGTATTATCCAGGGTGAGAACAAGGAGAGAAAACCAGGCTCCTCCCTTCACATTAGTGTTCCCTCCTGAGATCAAGTTGTGTCCTGTTCTACCCTCTGGTTTATGCTCCCTCTTGGTTCCTCTGCTGCAGATTTCCTCCATTCCTGATTCAAGACTATATGTGCCCATGGGAGAAAGAGCCAGTCACTCTCCAGTGTGAATGAACGCATTTATTACAGCTTACTACCAGGTCTATGCGAGTTAAAGAGAAAAGAGAAGGTGGGTGTAGGTGTGACTGTGAAATCATAAGAAAGAAAGGAGGAGTTTATAGGTGACCTTTTCCAGTCAAAAATTCTGGCTGATTTAACTAGCAAAAGATCTACCGGGACACAGTAAAGGATGAAAAAGGCTTGGTATGAAATGGAAAAGATGAAATATGTGAAATATGAAATATGTATGGAGACATCTTCTATTAGAAGAGAGGGAGAAGCACAAGACCTACCTATTCCAGGAAATTGTCTATGATCCATCAGGAACAATAAGGTCCCTATTGTCTGGATTCCAGTGGCATCTTTTTTTGATCTTTACTTGGTTGTATTTAGTCAGATTAGAAAGACCTAATAAATGCATTCATTCACACTGAGGGGTGATTCTAGCTCTCTTTCCCATGTACATTTACATTTAAAATGGAATCAAGAGAGGTTATTTTAAAGGAATTGAGTCCCTGATGGTTGAGTTTTAGATACGGTAAATAGATCAGTGGGAGAAACATGTTTAGGGAAGGAAAGACTGAAAGACGAGAACAATCCTGGCTTCTCTGCTCTCTCTGAAGGTTAGCACACCTGTTCCCTATCAGGTAAGAAGCTTTATAGGCCTCTTCTTCATTTAGGGTTCCAGAGTCATAGAAAGGAGCCAGCTTGCTTGTGTTTATTTTTACAATGTTTTAATCTGTTCATGAGGCACAAAGTTTTGTTAAAAGGGATTTAACTATGGGTCATATAGAGTTTGAGGGGCTTAGAAAGAAGAAAAGGGGAGGGGGTCTGTCCTGCATCCTCTGCTTTATTCCTTCTCTGAGCCGGAGGCCTCTTCCGTTCACAGACCTTATAACCCCTATCTTCTGAGCCCCTTGATACCCACTCAGCTGGATGGAGCCAGTTGATTAGAAAAAAAAAGCTAGGCCTTTTAGAAACTTCTTTTTTTAAGGAGTGAGAAGGAAAGAAAGTTTCCAGGGTCAGTTGGAGAGATGGAGATTATTGAGGTTCTCATTTGCATAATAACAATGATAATCACTAAAATTTATTGAGACTTACAAAGCCCTTTACAAATACCTCCTTGCTTTCTCTCAATACCTTGGGAAGGGGGTGCTATTATTTCATTTGACAGATAAAGTAAGGCTGATGGAGATTAAGTGACCTGTCCAGGATCCTAAGACTAGTAAATGTGAACTCAGATTCTTGATTTTCAACACATGGGTGTTCACTCTCTCTATGTAACCCAGGTACCCAATCAACAAAATGATGCAGAAACCTTCATTTACTTCTGGAACCTCCTCTTTGTCCTGCTGTATGAAGGCTCACTTGACTTGGGAGTAGGATTTGACTTAGATATTCAGGGCTGGATGTAATCTATCCTTATTTCTTACAGATAAAGAAATCTAATTTGAGGAAGGCTAAACAATTTTCCCTAGTCACCGAAATAGAAATATTACAAATGGGATTTGAACCCTGATCTTCTGACTCTAGAGCTAGTGTTCTTTCTTTCCACAGTACCAACTTTGGGTTACCAGAATCTCGAAGGTAACTGACTCATGAGGGACTTTTGAAAGCTCTGGATCCATTTGCCTTTAGGTCTCTGATTGATAGATCTCATCAGCCACTCTTCCATTTCTAAGGTCAATGGTCCTAGATCTACCTGCATGGTGTCTGATTTCTGACTATTAAAAACATAGAAAGACTTCTGAAGGAAGCCTTATGAAAAGAAAATGGGTGAGGACTTCCAAGTCTTTCTGAAATCCAAGTGGAAAGCTGACGGATTCATCCTTTCAATTCTATTCAACAAACATTCTTTGAGTGTTTTACTTTGTGCCAAATAGTGTAGAGGGTGTGAAAATGAATGCCTTTGAGGAATTTACATTCTACTAGGGAAAAAACTATATATGCACAGATCTATATCTATATCTATATCTATATCTATTTCTATTTCTATATCTATATAGATATGTGTACTTTGCCTCATTGGAACTGTCCTTGGCTCCTCATCCTCCTTTATTCACCAAATCTGATCAGTTGGAAGTCTTGCTGAGAACTCCACATTCTCTTAGAAGTGCTCCTTTCTTTCTATTAATTGATCCATAAAGAACCCACTCCATTCAGACCCTCATCATCTCTTAACTGGATTATTTTTTTCTTAAAAGTACTTAAATATAAACATTCATGAACATTTCTATATAAAAAATAATAGAGAAAGGATTGTGTATGAAACTACAAATTTCAAGTATATGCAATTTGGATTTTTTAAAATGACATAGTCAGTGTGATATAATCAAGAAAAACTTGTTTAGGAGCCAGGAGGACGTGAGGGGTCAAGTCTATGACACATACTGACTATGTGACTCTGGGCAAGCTACCCAATCTCCAAGTTCTCTAGGCAGTTCTCTAAGATTGTAATTTTAAGACAAGGTGCTGACTGACCTGCATTAATGGAGGAAGTTCTCTCATCTAGGAGTTTCCTTTACTAGTGAAATCACAGGTAGAGTTTCTATCCCCATATTAAGTCTAATATGATATTATCCACACTGCCCTGCTTTTCTGTGCACTCTTCTAAACTTTATTCTCTTTTCCAGAGTATTTTTAATGTTTCATTTCTGCTTTTTCTGCCTTTCTTTGCATTATAATTATTACCTACCCACTCTTTCCAATAACTATTTTCATACATCCAAACAAATGTATTTCTATTTATCAAGTAGTCAAGCAAAAAATTTCACACATTGGTTCTGTCCGAAAATGTACTCCTATATTTCCAGTGTATCTTCTTTCTGCTAAGAGATGTTCCCCTTCTACTCTTCTGGAATCACAATTGGTCATAGCATTAATCAATTGATTTCCCCCTCTCTAGCTTGCAAAAACTTCTTCCTTTTCTCTTCCAAGTTCCTCTGACTTCCTCATATACCTGTTTTTTTCTCATGTTTCTCTTGGTTTTACAATTATTTTCCTCTCTGAGTTATTATCCTTTCTAATGTTTTTCTGCTTCTACTCACTTCATTCCCCATCAGTTCATATATATTTTCCCAAGTTTCTCTGAATCAATTTCTTTCACAATTTCTTATAGCACAATATTACCTGGACTTTTGCAATAGCCTCATAATTAGTCTCCATATTTAAAATCCCCCAACTCAAGTACTTTTCTTAAATGATGAGGTCTTTCCCAATCTTAACCACTAGTGCATCTCCCACACTACCAAATCACCTTATATTTATTTATTTATGTTGCATTTGCTAATTTATATGCATATCATTTGCTCTGAAAGAATCTAAGTTCCTTTAGAACAGGGAAAACTTTATTCCTGTCTCCATACTCCTAGCACCTGACCATATTTGTGTGTTGCATAAAAAATGCCTAATAAATGCTTGTGTACTGATAGCAATGACGTAGTATAAAAATACTATTAGCCTAATAATACTATTATAACAATTCTGTTATCTCTTTTTATCCTTACAAGAATCCTGTGAGGTAGGTTCTATTATTATCCCCATTTTACAAATAAGAAAATGGAAGTGATAGGTTATACATGCATGTTATATGTTACAAATATAGATCATGCAAGTACATGAACAATAGCACAAAACACAGGACAATACAACATAATACACATGCATATATAAATATATGATACACATATGGTTGTATATAAACTTACATATAAATGTACATTTGCACTACATATATACATACAGACATATCTATCTTTCTGTCTGTCTGTCTATCCAGAGTAAATATAAAGTAATTTGGGTGGGATGGATTGGGGAGTGCTAGTAAATGGGTAGATCAGGGAAGGCTTCCTGAAGGAAATGTGAGATGTTGCTGTACATTGATGTATCTTCCATGTACTTATCAAGTATTTTTTGACTCTTACTGTATGTACCATGGACTTTCATGGAAGCTCTTACCATGTTGTGGAGGTGACACTGAGTTTTCACAGGCTCCATGCCAGTGAAACATGAGCTCTGAGACACTTTATGCATGAATTCAGGAATGAGCCATCTGTGGATCCAGGACCAACCTAGAGAAATTAGTTGAGACTTCCTACTATGCTGACTTCAGGACAATGAATTTCTCTGTCACAGGAACTTTTAAAGACCACCTACTGAGGGCTGGTGACCTTCTGTAACATTGGATGGAGGAAATCACAGATCTTTGAAAGTGTCAAAGTGCATGTAATTAATACACTGGGAGAAAACTGGAAAATTTTGTTTTTGGAGACCCCATGCTTTTTCTTCATTCTTTCTCTAATTTGGGGCAAGCTACTTCTCCTTTAGTACCTCCGTTTTCCCCTTTGTGAAATGAATTAGAGGATTAGATAATCTGTAATGGTCCTATCAGCATGGTTATTCCAAATTGTTAGGTTGGTTCTGTTTAGTCTCTGTTAGAGACCCAGCTGCTTTCTGAGGGGTGAGCATCCTGAAAACTAATTCAGTCTGGAACTTTTTCTGCTTCTACCCTTTAAGTCAAGGAAGGGAACTTGCATGGCTCTCTCTGATACTGCTTTTAGAAAGTCAGTGTTTATTGGCCCCTTCTCCCCTGGGGTCCCACTAGGGACTTGACGACAGTACTGCTTAAAGGCCGATAGTTCAAAGATTTCCTTTTTACTAGAGTGGGAGACATTTACTGAAACAAATCACATCCGAGACTCATATACAATTTTATTATTATGGGAAACAGCCAAAGTGGTCTAGAGGGTGGTCCATCATCTCCTGCAACTAGATAAAATGAAAACAACTAAATACAGAACCATTGTAACTCAGGGGGAAAATTATGCCTGTCAATTATGATTTATGAGAAATTGCCAAACGGGTAGATAGGTATTTACTTCTGTGAGGCAGGTTTATGCCTCTCTGTGTAGCCAACCCAAGGAACTGGGGGTGTGAGGTTTTGTTCCTTTTTAAATAAGGTAATGGTTCAGGGGTAGATTCCATTAACCCTTTGTTGTTAGGCTTTGGGATACATAGTTTTTATAGGAGAGAGAAAAAAGAGATGAATCTTCTCATACTTGTTTGCCATTTTCTCTTTCACCTTGCTTCCTCCAAATCTGGACACTAACAGGTGATCTGGCAATGTGGGTAGCAGAAAGAACCCTACATTTAGAGTAAAAAAATACCCAAGTTCAATTTCCAGCTTTGTCACTTACTAATTTTATGACTATGGATAAGTAATTTTCTTTAATGTTCCCTGAACCGCAGTTTCCTAAATTTTTTATAAAAGGATTGGGGGAAGGAAAGGCAGCTTTGAAAGTGGATGGGGAAATAAGGATGCTTGTATTACTTCCCTAGCATAGTAGTTGTAAGGAAAGTGATTTGTAAACTCTAGAAATAATAATAATAACTAGAATTTATAGAGCACTTTAAGGTTCAAGAATGTTTTATAAACATTATCTCCTTAGATCTTCATGACAACACTGGGATGTTTATGCTGTTATATTCACAATTTAACAGATGAGTAAACTGAGGCAGGCAGAAGTTTTGAGAATGACTTGCTTAGGATTATACAGCTAGGAAATACCATCTGAGGATGGGTTTGAGCTCATAACTTTTTAATTCAGGGTACAGTGCTCTGTCCACTAGACTACCTAGCTGCCTATGGTGAAATGTTGGCGACCACTGTGAACCTGGAAGGTTGAAGGGAGCTGACAAGAGAGCATGGCGATCTCTTCCTTTTTTGCATGAGAGCAATCCCTTGTAATCCCTTTTACCCTCACACCACTAGCATCCTGTGTCCTTCGCCTTCCCAAGAGTAGGCCCACAATTTGTCTTCTGTTTGGACTGCTGGGCCATATGGCTGTTATTTTCAGTCCACAGTCTTTTGACCTTTGAACAGTTGCAGCCCAAATTTCAATAATGAAAGTGCCTCTTTTGAATACGTACAAATGAGACGTTATATTTCCATACATTTTATTCCCAGCCCCATCTGCGAATCTAATATTGACCTGGAGTTATCTGTGATGGGGAAGTTATTAATTCTGACAGATATAAGGGAGAAGCTAATATTCTCCTTTTACAAACACCTAATATTAATCTCTGGCACTGTAAACGAGTACTTCACGCTGGCGTGGGGGAAATGATACCAGCTCAAAATTTGATAATGAAAAATGGGGAAGTTTAATTTCAGAAAACGGATAAAATGTTTATGGTCTGCGAAGTAAATGTAGGAGGCCCCAGTTAGGTATTCAGGTAGTACTGATCTGTGAGACTCTCCAGATCTCATGTTGTTGATGCAAAAGACAAAAGAGTGGGCAAGGAATTAGTTCTGGCATCAGGTACCTTTCAGTGTGTGTGTTTTGGGGATACCAAGTGACTTGAGATTAGCTTTTTCTAAAGACTTCTTCGGACTTGGGCTTGGTTTTGTTTTCATACTAAGGAGATATTTCCCCAGTTGGCACTTAGCTACCTCATGTTCACCTCAAGTCAGAGGACTCTGTAGCCTGGGAAGGAGAGTTCTTTGATAAATTGGAGTAATATGGCTGTCTTTTTGGATTTTCTCTCCAGAGGATCATATTTGGTTGGAGGCACGTTCAAATTCCAGAAATTTATGATCCAGAGGAGTTCCTTCTTGCTTATTTCCTGGGTTATCCTGGGGCATTTGCCAAGTCTAGAAATGTTTCAAAACCATTTACAAGTACTAAGCATTTGGCACGAAGGAATCGGAATCACCTCTTTGTGATGAGGAAGTGATTCTTAGAGGACACAAATGATTTCCAGTACATTGTTGTTTGCTAGCTACTCTTAGCTTTTTGTAATTTTATTCTTTTACATTTCAGAAAAGAGAGTTTCAGGTAGTGGGGAGAGGACTGGTTTCTACTCAGGAAAATCTGGGTCCATAAATTTAGAAGAGATTTTAGAAGCCACATATTTTAACTCTCTCATTTCCAGAGGAGGAAAATTTCAGACTAGAGAAGTGATATTATTTGTCTAAGTTGACAAACAAAAAGTGGCAGAGAAGGGATTTGAATTTAGATGTCATGATACTGAATTCAGTATTCTTTCCATTGTCATGCTGCTTTCCTCTGGCATGTGCCAGTTTTGGAAACCTGGACAAAGTAATAAGCCTCTCAGAACCCCAGGTAACTCCACAGAACTGTAAATTATAAACTAATTGGTGATCTGTACTGCTGCTCAGAGAATTTTCATATCAGTAAGTTGTTGTTGAAAGTCATGTTAGTCATGTCAGACTCTTCATGGCCACATTTGCAATTTTCTTGCAAAGATCCTGGAGTTGTTTGCCATTTCCTTCTCTAACTGATTTTACAGGTGAGACAAACATGGTTAAGTGGCTTGCCCAAGATCACATAGCCAGTAAGTGTCTGAAACCAGACTTGAACTCTGATCCTCCTGACTCTAGGGCTGTCACCTATGTACCCCAAACAATTTGCTTCATTGATAAAATTGTAGGTCCAGACCAAATAAGTGGAAGAAGACTTGAGCCATTTGGCTCAGGAATGTTTTGGTTCCTTCCCAGTAATGTACTTGTTTCATCTTTAATAATTAAATTTACTTGTCCATTCAACTAATAATTAATTGTTGATGCCATATTATATGCAGGGCTTTGTAAGTAGACAAATGTATGACTGCTCTTAAGAATCTTACATTCCAATATGGATTCTTCTTCCTCTCCCTGTTGCATTTTAATCCCTTTCAACAAAACCTCCCAGTCTTGATTTCTTAGATCAATTTAAAGAATGTCAGAGCTAAAAGGAACATTAGAAATCATCCAGTCTATTCCTTCTACAACTTCATTTCACAGAATAGCAGACTGAGGCCCAGGGAAGGGAAATGATTCTGTTTAAGGCCACACAGCTGATTAGTGGCACATGCTGGACTCCCATAAGGTGTTCTGACTTGTGTGTTTTTTTCCCCTAGCACTTTTCTTGCACACAACTTCAGGTCTTTGTTTCCTATCGGTATTAAGGTTCAGCATACACACACGCACACACACACACACACACACACACACACACACACACACACACACACACACACACACACAGAGATATAGATAGAGGGAACTGGCACTGGTAAACTTCCCCTTTACAAATGGGGAAACAAAGAGTTGAGATTCAATCCTCCCCTCTTCTCTTTTACTTTGTTATCTTCCTTAGTTTTCCCTTTCCCTTTTTGCTTTTTTTATTGTTTCTCTTTTCCCTCCCCCTTCCCTTCTCCTCTAATACATCTGAATAAAAATCAGTTTTCATTCTGTGAATACTTAGTACCTGGATGTGTGATTTTGATGCTTCTCTCTTCTCCCTTCCTTTTCCTCTGACCCTGTCTTCCCTCCCTTGTCTTCTCTCTGATTTCTCAATCCTCCCCCCTTCCACCCCCAATCATCAGGAGCCAGTCCCACTGATTGTGCCGTGCTAAGGTGATGGATGCACTGGGCTGAGGAGGTTGGCAGGCACTGAGGAGGAGGAGGAGGAGGAGGAGGGACTCTGCGAGCTTTCAAAAGATGCAAGCCACCTGAGGCCTAATCTGTGCAGGTGTGGGTTTAAGGGCAAAGACTCTGTCCTATAATCTGCTGCCCACACACGAGGCAGTGTCCGTGTGTCACTACCCCATCCGCACGGGGTGAGCAGGGAAGTTCAAACACAGCCTTTGGTCCTGTCACCTCACAGATTTCAAGCCTCTCCCAGCCTCTTAGTAATCATCTTGTTTCCCTCTAATTTGTACACTCTGTTCCTTCCCATCCTTCTCATTGTTGATAAAAATAGTATAAGAGAGGAGAAGACAGATGTCTCTTTGGTGATTTTAATTTGCTCTTTGCTGGCCTGCCAAGCCGATTGGGATTGGCTCAGATTTCCAGGGTGAGGACTCTTCCCTACGTACTATGCCGGGTTCTTGCTTCTTGCTCTAAAGCTACAGCAGGGCACCCCAAGAGGAGATGAGGACCCTCTCCAACTGATCAAAGGCACGCGATTCCCCAGACCTCCATGAGGGGGAATTCAGATGGTCCCTCCAGGGGGGTGTATGTATGTACCACGGGCTAGACCAGTCACCTGACACCCTTTTCTTCCCAGCCGGGGACTCAAGGAAACATTCTTCTCTTTGGAGAGCACTGAGCCATAATCTGAATTCCTATTGCCACGACCTTTGTGATCTGTAGCTGTTTTTATTGTCAGAAGGATGACTAAGAAATCTCCTACATATAGTATCATCAGCATTATGATCAGGGCAACAACACCTACAAAATCTATTATTCATTAAGTGTAACCAATATATAATTTAAAACAGTGGGTTTTGTCAAATAATGTTAGGTCAGCATAATTTTCTGCCTATTACTAATATCTATAACATCTTTGCCTTAGTCAGCTCTATTTAAATATGCAATCATTTATAGCTTTTGACTATATTTGTGTGCACTTCCAATTTCCAATATTCAGCTACTACAAATTTTATGCTGACATCAATAGCAAACTATTAAAGACAGTATTTCATTATTGGTTTTTCATCCCCAAAAGTTATTTACAATTATATACTAAGCACTAATATTAAAGGAAACCATTTAAATGAGGTGCTATCTACTTTAACAATATGTCTGTCACAGAATGAGATTGTGTTTAAAGATTTTATCAAGAAATGGTTGTTTGCTGAGGTTATGTTTTGTCCATGAAATATGCATTTCATATCTCTTTCATTTCATTAACATAATTTAATTTGTGCTTTGCATTTTGTGCATAATACATATTTGATTTACAAAACAAATATTTCCATTAGAAAATGAATTTCATGCAGGCAAAAAAGCAGAACCAAATGATGTATTGAAGGAAAATAAGAAGAAATGAAATGCATTTTCTCAGTCTATTAAAAAATCTATGGCATTGACAGAAAGTGCACTTAGTGCTACATTTAAAAAATAGCACATATGTCAATGTATTAACAAATAGAATTGGAAATACAAATATTTCCCTATATCAAGCCAAGAATCTCTTTATTTTAATTGAGTTGATTTAAAAGCCCAACTACAATTTAATTTTTATTTCATGATGTGGTACTGTAGCTGGTGCCATTATAGCCATGGAAGCTTGGCAGTTGATATAAGAAGATGTTTGACCTTAAAAACTGCCTTTATTGTCAATAAAAAGAAGTAGTTTGAATGTGAAGAAAATGGAAAAATAAATCCTTTGTGATCTGGGGAAATGGGGAAAGGCAGAGAGCTAGGTCTCCTGAGTTCCTCTGATCCATTCAACACATTCAGCAGAGTTCTGGGGATCTAATGTCTTCTCTGTTCTCCAAAAGGCAGTTGCCTCTTTGTTAGGATGGTGATTCGTGGTGTTGGGGTGCTTTGGACCATCGGGTACTGAGATGTTCAATTAAAATGCTGCCTACTACTTTATGGACATAAAGGCATAGACTTTAGAACCGCAAAGGGGCTGAAAGATCATTTGGTCTGACACTAGGTCAATAAGACCCTGCTTGAACACCAAATGTTTACTGTGATAGGAAGTTCATTGCTTCATAAAAAGGCAGCTCAATGAAAAGCCTCCCATTTGGGGCAGTACTGTTTGTTAAAAAGGTCCATTGAGCCTAAATCTTTCTCTTTTCAGCTTCTACCCATTGTTCCTAATTCTGCCCTCTAAGGCTAAGAACAAACCCAATTCCCCTCTCTAGGACAGCTCTTCAGAAGCCTGAAGATAACCCGTGTCCAGTGGACAGCATTGCAGGGATCACAGAGAGAAGGTAGAACAGTGGGGAAGAGGGAGTGAACCTCTTTAAAGAAATCCTGAACAAAACCTTGATGAGGTTAGAGAGCCCAGTCTCAGAAAAGGGTACTCATGAAGCAAATTGTGTCTTTGGCCTGTCCAAGAAGGAGCAGGAATTAAAACTGTTCACAGCGGAGAAGGGTCTGGACAGAGGTTTAATGTTTCTGTGAGTGTTCCTAAAACAGTAACTTTTTTTGAGTGACCAAGGATGACAATCTGCCAGATGAATAACTTCTGAATCTTCAAATTTAGTCTGAGGAGCCAGCCTAGGTCACCCTCCCACAAAGGTGGGGTATGTGTCTGTGATGTGTGATTTCTGGGGCTTCCTTGACTCCTGTAAGTAGGAAGTAGGAAGCTACACCTGCTCATTGATGTCTGAAATCCCTTTTCTTAGAGGGCAGTCTCTCATTTCAAAGAAGGAAGGAGGTTGAGCCAAGTCTTTTATCACTGATACTCCAAGGGGGAAGTGATTGGACTGAGCAGGCTGAGACAAGTTAAGAGTAGAAGACAGCAAACATGCAAAGGGTTGTGTGTCACCAGGGGGGAGTCGGATCTGGGATGCTCTCCAAGGCCTCCAAGGATAAGAGCTTCGAGGATTAATTTACCCAGCCTCACCACCCTTCGTGGAACCGGCTCCTAAAGGAAAGATTGAATATGGCAGAGATACCATGTAATGTGTTTATTAGAAGATGGTTGGCTCTATTTAGGATCCTCCATCAACTGGCCCTCACTAGAGACAAAGTCTGTCTATGTCCTGCCTCACCTGGCCCTGTATACATATAATCCTCTCCAGGAAAAACTGAAGTTTCTTGGATCAGGTCTGCATGCTATCGGACTTGTCTTCCAGGTGAGCTACAACATGGCGGCACAGAACAGGTGCTGATCCAGAGAAAGAACCAAGTAGCCTGAATGTGAATTGAAGCATGCTATTTTCACTCCCCCACTCTTTCTCACTGTTTTTTCCTTTTGTTTTGATTTCTTTTACAACATGACTAATATGGAAATATGTTTAAAATGATTGTACATGTATAACCTATATCAGATTGCTTGCTGTCTTGGGGAGGAGTGAGGGAAGGAAGAAAAAAAATTGGAACTTAAAATCTTACAAAACTGAATGTTGAAAACTATCTTCACATGTAATTGGAAAAATACTCTTAAGTGGAAAAAAAGCCAAGGAAAGATGCTGAAAAAAATATGAACACAATATTATCTCTCTCTCTCTCTCTCTCTCTCTCTCTCTCTCTCTCTCTCTCTCTCTCTCTTTCTCTTTCTCTCTCTGTCTCTGTCTCTCTCTGTCTCTGTCTCTGTCTCTCTCTTTGTCTCTCTCTCTCTCTCTTTCTCTCTCTCTGTCTGTCTGTCTCTCTCTTTCTCTATCTCTCTCTTTCTCTCTCTCTGTCTCTTTCTCTCTTCTCTCTCTCTCTCTCTCTCTCTCTCTCTCTCTCTCTCTCTTTCTCTCTCTGTCTCTGTCTCTGTCTGTCTCTGTCTGTCTCTGTCTCTCTCTCTGTCTTTGTCTTTATCTCTCTCTTTCTCTCTCTCTCTCTTTCTTCCTGTCTCTTTTTCTCTGTCTTTCTGTCTCTGTCTCTGTCTCTGTCTCTGTCTCTCTCTCTGTCTCTCTGTCTCTCTGTCTCTCTCTCTCTCTCTCTCTCTCTCTCTCTCTGTCTCTCTGTCTCTCTGTCTCTTTTTTTCTCTGTGTGTGTCTCTCTTTCTCTGTCTCTCTGTCTCTGTCTCTCTCTCTGTCTCTCTCTCTCTCTGTCTCTCTTTGTCCCTCTCTCTCTGTCTCTCTCTCTCTTTCTCTGTGTGTGTGTGTCTCTCTTTCTCTGTCTCTCTGTCTCTGTCTCTCTCTGTCTCTGTCTCTCTCTTTCTCTCTCTGTCCCTCTCTCTCTCTGTCTCTCTCTCTCTCTTTTTCTCTCTGTCTGTCTCTGTCTCTCTTTCTTCCTGTCTCTTTTTCTCTCTGTGTGTGTCTCTCTTTCTCTGTCTCTCTATCTCTGTCTCTCTCTCTTTCTCTCTCTCTTTTTCTCTCTGTCTGTCTCTCTGTCTCTGTCTCTGTCTCTCTTTCTCTCTGTCTGTCTCTGTCTCTCTTGCTGTCTCTTTTTCTCTCTGTGTGTGTGTCTCTTTCTCTGTCTCTCTGTCTGTCTTTGTCTCTCTTCTTTCTTTCTCTCTCTCAAGTAGCACCTTTCTTTTCCTGTGGACAACGTGGGCCAATCTTTCTATAGTGCCGTTGAGGGGGCCAGGAATGCTCAAAGAGCAGACCTATCAGAATAAGTGAAACCTCATTTCAAGCAAACTCTTCTCTGAAGAAATTGTTAAAAATGTTAAATTTCCTTTTTGTGTATCGTTGGCTTGCCTGCTTATAAGCAGGAGCAAGTTGAGCCGCTCTCTAGCTAGGGCAGAATGCTTAAGCAAGAAATCCATAACTTTTAATATGATGAGATTGTCCTGCTAGGAAAGATGGATTTTTTCCAATACCGCTGCTAACAAACAAGTAGACTTCCCTGTATCAGCACATTTCTATTTCCTTCACTACAGCACATATGCCTGGCCTGAAGACAATAGGCTCCTCCGAATATCTGGCTGAGTCTACAGGTCCTGGGCTGCTCATCAGCCCTAAGTAGCCTCCCTTCTATTATACCCTGTGCCTTTGCCAGTTCTCAGGTAATGGAGCAAGACTGGCTAAGTTGGAGTAACTGCTGTCCCTGAGGCAGGAATATGGACCAGGAAGATATTGTCAGAAGCCTCCTTAAGTCCTGACTTCGCCCAAAACCTACCTGTCTGGATAACTGAGGACTTTTCCTAGGCAATTCTCCATATTTTAATTTTTCCATTCTTTGTGTAGCCCTGACTGGCAAGCACCACCCTCCCCCCAGCACTGTCTGTGCACTGAAAAGCAGAACTACACCTGGTAGCCCAGTAAGCCTCCACAAAGATACAGAGCAGTTTGTTTATAGGATCACAGCAGCAGAAATATCGTCTGAAGTGACCTTAGAGGCCATCTGGTAGAATGTGTTCATATTGTGGATCACAAAACTGAGCCTCAGCTAAGTGACTAGCTTAGTAAGTGACTAGCCCAAATTCATACTGATAAAAGGAGGCTAAGGAGCATTTGAACTCAGGTCCTTTGATTCTCAAACCGATACCCTTTCCATTCTAAAAGCTATTTCTATGTGGGCTGGGTATGAGGAAGAAAAGTTTAGCTTTCCTTGCCACCACCCCTCTTCTTTAGGAGAGAGAAAAGTTCTACTTCTCTAGTTAAAACTTCATCCTCTCTCATGGGAGTAGCAATCAATACCTTCCTTATGGAAGAGGAGGTTAACTAGTGGTTCATTTGGAGAAAAGCAATCAGAGGATCAAGGAGTTTAAAGCTGGCACAATTTCTTCATTTTCCAGGTCAGGAAACTATCCCCAAGTTTACACAGGCAACAAGTAGCAGAATTAGGATTCCCCCGGAGGTCTTTGGACTTCAAATCCAATTCTCTTCCTGCTCTGTCTCACTCCCTCCGGTCATGGGGCTATGAAAAGTGGTACCCAAGGACTGTCTGAATCACAGTCTGAGGGTCTCCCCTTCTTACAGCTTGGTAGTCTTACTCAAGCACCAGACACTGACTCCTAGATATCCAAAACATAGTGAGCAGATGTGCCACTTTCCAGATTAGACATGAGATGCAAATGTGGCCCAGACCCCTTTGAGGAGTCAGTGAGCAAACCTCTGTCTTGGGCATAATAAGGATGTGTAAAGGAAGGGCATACAGTTCCTACCTTTGAGGTATAGTCTGGGCACAGCAAGTACTTATAAGACTGGACAGGAATATGCACAAATGAGAAAAAGCACAGGTAACACATAATAAAGACATTTAATTCAGTTAAGGAAGAATTTGCTTTTGTGGCTGTTCAGTCATTTTAATCATATTTTACTCTTCATAATCTTATTAGGGTTTTCTTGGTAAAAATACTGGAGAGGTTTGCCATTTCCTTCTCCAGCTTATTTTACAGATGAGGAAACTGAGGCAAACAGGTTATTGAGGGTCACACAGAGACTGGATTTGAAATCCTTCTAACTGCAGGGCCAGTGATCCATCCACTGCATCACCGAGATGCTTAGAATTTATTGAGAGTCTTCTATGTACCAGGAAGGTAGGTAATATAGTAGATACAGGGCTAGGCCTAAAACCTGGAAGATCTGAATTAAAATCTAACTTCACATGCTTACTAGCTATGTGGTCCTGAATAAGTCAGTTAACCTTGCTTGCCTCAGTTTCCCTTTCTATAAAATAGGGATAATTAAAGCATCTATCTCCTAGATTTGTTGTAAAGATCAAACGAGATAATATTTAGAAAGTTCTCAGTGAAAAAAACATTTATAGAAAGTTTCTCTGATTAAGGTCTCCTTTCTCATGGAGAACTGAATCAAATTTATAAGAATATGAATCATTTCCCAATTGACAAATAATAAAAGGATATAAAGAGGCAGTTTTCAGAGGAAGAAATTAAAGTTATCTATAACCATTTGAAAAAAATGCTCAAAATCATTATTGATTAGGGAAAAGCTAATTAAGACAACTTTGAACTACCTTGTACCTATCAATTGGATAATATGATAAAAAAGGAAAATGATAGGTGTTGGAAGTGATGTGAAAAAATGGACACAATGCATTGTTGGTGTAGTTGTGAACTGATTCAACCATTATGGAGAACAATTTGGAACTGTGCTCAAAGGATTATAAAAGTGTGCATATCCTTTAACTCTGAAATACCATTAGTAGGTCTATATCCCAAAGAGATAAAAAACAAAAATGGAAAAGGACATATATGTATAAAAATATAATACAGGAATACCGGCCCAGTAGACACTGCTGGATCAAAGGGTATGCACCTAACACCAGAAGACCTTTAGGGAGTATACCAATCTCTCGATAATTTCCCAATGAGATGCTGTCTTGGGCCTATAACTTTACCCCTTTATAGCTGGCATCTGCTCCTAGGGGTGTATGTGTATTAACCAAATCAGCACCTTAGTTTGAGACACAACTCACCAGGAAAACTCTACCCTTTTCTGTGGTGTTTCAATGAATACAGATCTCCTGAGTATGTCTAATGGAGGCAATTGCATGAGCAGGTTTCATTGTACACAGTCTTTACTCATGACTGAAGAAGTAAAATGAAGTCAGAATACAACAAAACTGCTGCCATGAAGGTTACATGTCTACAGCCTCTTCTAGACCTAGGTGGTCTATAATCAGCCTGTAGGTATTCCCAGAATCAGGGAGTTCTTGGACAGCCAGCCAGTCAATGAACTTTCATTACTGGCCTGCTGCTATATCCAAGTTGGAGATACAAAGAAAGGCAAAAGGCAGTGTCTGCTCTCCCGGAGCTCACAATCCAAAGGGGGAGAGAAAACGTGCAAAAAGCCATGTACAAGCAAGTTCTATACAGCATAAACAGAGTACTCAATGGAGGAAAAGAACTAGAACAAAGAGGGACTGGAAAGGCCTTCCTGTGGAAGAAGGAAGCCATGAGGGAGAACATTCAGGCATGTGGAGCAGCCAGTGAATATACCTGGAGTTGGGAGATGAAGGGAGATCCAGGGGAGAATGTGGGAGAATAGATTGTGAAGGTCTTTGAATACCAGACAGATTTTATATTTGATCCTGAGGTGACAGGGAATGTAGGAAGATAGGGAAGTTTATTTGAATGGAAGGTATCGTGGTCAGACCTGTATTTTAGGAAAATCACTTTGTTGGTAGAAAGGAGGATGGGTTGGAATGGGAAAAGACTTAGACTTCCCATAAGGCTATTGCAATAGTGTAGGGTTGAGAAGAAGAAAGTGATAGCAGTATTAGAGAAGGGAAGGAGAAATATTCAAGAGATATTAAACAGGCCTTGGCAAACTATAGGGCATCCACCAGAGGAGACAGGTAAGCTGTAAAGATAACCACAGGATAGTACTGTACCAAGAACTCAAAGAGGAGAAGTGATTGACAGTGTCAAAGGCAGATCAAGAAGGGACCAAGAAGCTGGAACTGGATTGCTAATTTTGGAGAGAAGGGTTTCAGTAGATTGATGAGGTAGGAAGCCAAACTGTAGAGAATTAAAAAGCGAGGAAAAGAAGAAGAGACACTTACTGTAGATGCTACCTATGTAGATGTAGATGGTCTTCTCAAGGAATTTAGCCACAAAAGATAAGAGAGATATGGGGTAATGGGCAGATGGAAAGATCAAATGAGGGCTTTTTGAGGATAGAAGGAGTTATGGGCATGCTTTTAGACCTCAGAAAAGCGGCCACTGGATGGGGAAAGACTGAAGATAAATAAGAGTGGGAACACAGAGCCCTAGTACTATAAAAACTATTATGAGAAATTGACCCAAAGGCCATATTAGGGTCTTTCTATTCCAGAGTCCTTTTTGCCTCTTAGCCTCTTTTTTCTACCTCTTGATAACTAAGTCACTCAGGAAGCCATTTCTGCCCAGGGTCTCTTCAACCCTTTTCCTATTATTTGAGACCTCTTTGATACTTTGTAGATTTAGATCCGTGAGAATTTAAACCAATAAATGAAGCTTCCCATTCAGTTTAAGTTCAAATCGATTTGATAGATAAAATCATCAGTAGAAGGCATTTAATGAAAACAAATGAACATGGAATTCAGCACACTGATCTCATCCTTCCACTGTCCTACTATTTGTTTTCTTTGGAACACTGAAAATTTTTTCTTGACCCTTTGTTTCCACATCATTAAAGTAAAATCATACATTGTCACTTATGGCAAGAAGTCAGCACAAGAAAAGTGTGTGTATTGTGCAAGAAGGGGAAGCAGACATAGAAACTACTGTTGATTCCTCTCAGAATAGGAACTAGATAATCTTTGGACTTTAGAAGAGAGCTGCCACTTTTTCTTTTTCCCCCCCATGTTCTCTAAATGTACTTTGCTAGATTCCTCATTGCTTTCCAAAATTGTTCAGTCATTTCAATTGTGTCTGATTCTTAATGACCCCATTTGGGATTTTCTTGGTAGAGATATTGGAGTGGTTTGCCATTTCCTTCTCCAGTTTATTGTACAGATGAGGAAACTGAGGCAAACAGAACGTTAAATGAATAGCCCAGGGTCACATACCTAATAAATATCCGAGGCTGGATTTGAACTCAAATCTTGACTCCAAACCTCACATAAAATGCCTTTTTTTCAAAGTGTGCAGCTTTATAAGCTTATGTAGGTTAGAATTCCCAAACAGAATTGGGGGTGGGTGGGGCAGGAGGATGCATACCTTCAGGCATTTACCTATACAAGCAAGGATAGTAGGCTTTTACACTTATAGCCGGGATGAACCTTAAAATCTGTTCCAACAAAAATTCTTTTGTCAAGAGGGAGGCCTTAATAAGATTAAATAATTTGTCTAAGATCACATCAGTAGAAAGTGACAGATTCAGGATTTGAATTCAGAAGCTCTGACTTTTTAGGTTTGGAATACTTTCTCATAGGACTTATGTTAAGAGCTTTGCAAGGTAAAAAGACCTTGAAAACTAAAAAAAAAAAAAAAAAAAAAAAAAAAAGAAAAAAAAAGCAAGCTATTAGAGTTTTGTCTAGTATCTAACTGCCTCATTTTGTAGAGAAAAAAGAAATGGAGAAGCAAAGAAGAAAATGATCTATAAAATAAAGAGGATGAATTCTTTAGAATGAATTTTCCCATGATCCTATAACATACCCAACATCACACAGTTAATAACTGGTAGACAGGACTTAGAATCTAGGTCTCTCATCTCCTATGACTCTTTCTACAATACCTTCCTAACTTTTTACAAAATTTGGTTGATCCTTTATTAATAATAATAATAGCTAGCAATTGTATAGCATTTTGAGGTTTAAAAGAATTTTACATGTTATCTCATTTGATCCTCACTACAATACTATGATGTTAGGGAATTATAGTTATTATAATCCTAATTTTACAGAAAAGGACATCGAGACTCAAAAAGGTTGTTAATAAGCAGGATTTGAACTCAGGTCTTCTTGACTCCTGGATCTGGATTTAGGAAAACCTAAGTTCAAATCCAATTTCAGCCTTAATAATTGTGTGAGTATGGGCAAGTCACTTGACCCTGCTTACCTCAGTTTCCACTCCAGTATCTTTGCCAAGACAATCCCAAATAGGGTCATAAAGAGTTAGACATGACTGAAAGGGCTGAACAAAGACAACCCCTTGATTACAAGTGCAGCACACTTGGGGGATACCCTATATCACCCAGATGTCTCTTCATGACACTTGGAAATCAGAAAATTATAGATGTAAAATTAGAAGTCCCCTCAGAGGCCATCTATCCCAATCCTTTCATTTTCAAGTTGAAAAAAACTGATTCATGAAGGTTAAAAGACTTGTTCAAGGTCATACGGGTATTGAGTAGCACTTAAACTATTAAATCTCATTGGAAACATCCGGATTCTTTAGTAAGGCTGGGTGGATCAGAGAAAACAGGAAGGATTGATTTAAATTGCTCCTTTATTAAAGTATAACAATAATGTTACTTAAGCTTTGTCCCATTGACTCTGGTGGAAATTGAAAGGGAGAAGAAATGCTACTCATTGCTGCCCAGAATTGTGAAATAAATCAGCTGCCATTAAAAATGGTGATTTACTGCCAATCTATGTCTCTATATGTATTTTTTTTTAAGCCCAGGCCTCTCCTGCTAATGAAGCCACGGCAGATTCATGACTGCGTATGAAACCAACGGAGTCCTCACTCTGCAGAGATGTTTGAGTATAAATCTTTGTTTTTAATGTCTAATGATATGTAAAATATTTAAATTTGCACTCAGAATTATTAAGCTGCCAAGGTTTTTTGCCTATTAAAGTGTATTCTTACCAGACGATTTATGGGGCACCCCATGCTCACTAACGGCTCTCGCGTGGGGACATGGAGGTGTAGATTTGTGGCCTCCCACTGTAAAAAACTTCAGAATCTCTGACCCTGTAAACTGAAAATTCATGTCTCTCACCCTGGGACAAATGCATTCTTTTTAAAAGCAGCACATGGGTAGCCTTGGCCCGATGTTAGTTTATTGTCACTGGTTGATAACGTTTAATGGAAAAGATACAAGAGTGCCAAAGAATTTTAATTATTTTTGTGATAAAGTTATATGTTCGGCCTTGAAAAAGTAGAGATAATGCGGGGATTCATTATTATTCCCAGTGTGTTTAAACAGACGACACAGAATGCAAACAAAAGCAGATGAAATTTGAAAAGTATTATCAATATTGCAGATAGCAGATGCCCTTTCCAATCAGAACAAGCATATCTTCTATAGCAACTTTACGGTTGAGTAGTTTATTCATTTCTATTAGAAGGTTGTACGTTTCTAAAATATGTAGATGCTATCTAGAAAAACCAACCAACCAGGAGGGTCATTCTGCTTGTTTCTCCAAATTTATTATTTCATGTTTTCAGGCTTGATCTGAGGGGGGCATTAACATGGAAGTGGCGTCTTATTGTGTCCAATTCTATCTGCTATATGACCTTTGGTGGGCTTCGCTGTGGCTTGGAGAGGAAATTGGGAAGGGGTGTCTATGTTGCAGTGGAGTTTTTATTCTGTTTTATCAGTGGTATATTTGCGAGGCTCAGGTTCAGGGTCTGCCCGCCTTTCTATAAACTTTCTGTATTCACTGGCTTTCATTCAGCACCAGATGAAGCATGACGGAAAGTGAAAGTCCAGGAACAAATCTGAATGGCCCCAGTGAAGATGGGCTTATTTTACTCAAAGGCCAGGGCTATTTAGATGGGGATTTTCTGTTACCCCGAGCTAATGAAGGGAGTATACTCCATCTGGATTATTTGGATACAATATTTTGTGCCAGAGTAGAAAATGACTTGCTTGACTTGGTACAGAATCTAAATTATTTGGGGGTGTTTTTATTTTCTCTAGGGAGAATGGGGATTTTCTGGGACTGTGCATTATACCTAAGGGCTGTAAAGAGAATGCTCTGATTCTGATTCTAGCACTCTGCAGAGTGGCTTAACATAGTACATGTTTTGTTTAATCTATATCAGATTGCTTGCTGTTTTGGGGAGGGGTGAGGGGAAAGGAAGAAGAAACATTTGGAAAAAAAAGTTTTGCAAAGGTGAATGTTGAAAACTATCTTTGTATGTGTTTGGAAAAATAAAATACTATGAAAAAATTTTAAAAGCCCAACAAAACATGGTCAATCTTTAACAAATGTTTGGGGAATTGAAGGGAATCTATACCCACTTGACTTTTGTCGTTTGAGAAACTTCACTCACTCTTCCTGACCATTTTTCCCTGTCTGATCAATGGAGAGTTGGTCTCTTTACCAAGGAAAATGTCTTTTGTATTTCAAGAATCTGCATATTGGTAGAATTATTTTGCAGGTCAGACGGCTCTCACATGTGATTTCTTTGGCATAGGGAGGGTTGCACCTTTCCCACTTCATTCATTCATTTATTCATTTACACATCAGTTTGTTTCAGAAGTGTTTATAAAAACTTATTAAGCGAATTGCGCTATGTTAGGTGCAGTAGTATAGACATACAGTTATATAATGTACAATCCTACTCTAAAGGAGCTTACCTTGAGGGAAACGAGACAAATGCACAAATAATTACATCCAGAACAGCACTTGCCACATGAGGGATTACAAGGTAAGTCCTCTATACCAGGGCTTCTTAAACTTTTTTTTTTTTTTTCTTCGCTCGGAGCCTCTTTTTCATCCAAAAATTTTTTATGCAACTCCAGATAGATAAGTATATAAAATAGGTACACAAACCAAACATTTACTGATAATAAATTAAAATTTTGCAACCCTCACATTCTGTTACAAGACCCCATATGGGGTCGCAATCCATAATTTAAAAAACTTTGTTCTAGAAGAGCAGTTTGAGAAAGGAATGTGGAGTAGAATTGAAGAAAGCTTGCTAGAGAAAGTGGCATTTGAGTGGGGTCTTAAAGGGTGTGTGGGTGGGTAAATATGGACAATTTGATGAAGGCAATATTGTTGTTTGTCCTTCATTCTCAGAGGACCATGATATTTGGGAGATGATGCCATGACATGCAAGTGGAGTGGATTTAAGTGAGGGAGGGCTGGGCAAGGTCACCTACCTCACTTTCCCTTCCAGAGCCATCTGGGTCCAGTAACCAGATGTAGATCAAGATGATGAGATGGCCCTGAATGCAATGGGAGACCCTGGCCTGTTTAAGCAAAGGTCTTCAACAAATTTCAGTTTAACTGAGACTGTACCTATTCAGTGATTAAAACTAGGTAGCAATTAAGTCAGAGAGTCTTTATTTTTTTAGTCTAATTCCCTTCTCTCCCCCCCAAAATCTAAATAAATAAATAAGTGAATGAATGAATCTGGGAAAGGAAGATCCTTAGGGTTTCATCATGTATGACATTAACAAAGACAAAAGCAGGACAGCATCTGCAATTTTTTACATTTAGTTTTTTAATTTTAAACTTAAAAATTTTAAAAAGAACATTTCTATAAATCTATCAGAACACAAAAAGAAAATTGTATATGAAACCATGAATCTTTGTTTCATACTATTTGATTATTTTAAACATATAATAAATTCTCCAAGACGTTACTTTCAAAACTGTTTGTCTGTGCTTCTTTCTGAACTCCCTTCTTTTCTATTCATTTAAAAAAGATGATTCAGAGAGGATCCTGGGACTAGCTGGGCTGAGAGGTAGTCTGGGTGGGCCCCAACTACAGCAATTGTCTCCTCTGCGACAGTGTAGGGAGTCCAATGTTTAAGTCAGGAAAGATTGAGGGAACTTCTGCTGATGAGGGACACTAGGTCTACCTGTGCTACCAAGACGTGGCCCTGGGCAGGAAAGTACCAGCACATGCCTAGTGAGAGCAGAAGCAGTGAGCAGGGACTCTCTGGCTGTGGACACTTACTGGAGGGCAAAATTCTTGGTTTCTCCATATCCCAAAACTGAGGTGATTACATTAACAAGTTGTTAAAAATTGTAAAAAATGAATGGGCAAAGGAGAAAGAGCCCAATCATAAAAAGTTACTATGGGAATAGAAAAAACTGGGATTCATCTTCAGAGTAGAATATTCAAGTAAGGAAAGCCCCTCTTATTCCAAAGAGTAATATCAATTGGTCACCTGTTCAAAAAGAATTCATAGAAGAACTCAAAAGAGACTTAAAAAAATCAAATAAGAGACATTAGAGAAAAAATTAAAAGAAATAAAAATAATCCAAAAAAAATCAAAAGATTATTTTTAAAAAGTCAGCCAACTAGAAAAGGAGATCTAGAAACAAGAGGGGGAAAAACAAAACAAAACAAAACAAAAAAAACGACTTCTTGACAACTAGAACTGGGTAAGAGTAAGCCAGAAAAGGTATGAGACCAAGAACTAATAAAACTAAATGTAAAGAATGAAAAAAAAAAGAAAGAGAATGTGAAAAATCTCAAAAAAATAAAAGCAATTGATCTGAAGAACAGATCAAGAAAAGAAAATGTAAGAATAATTGGACTATCTGAAAGCTATGATCAGAAAAAGAATCTTAATATAATAATATAAGAAATAATAAAAAAGAAAATTATTCTGAAGTGTTACAATAAGAAGGGAAGGTAGAAATATATAGAAAAATATACTGATCACTACCTGAACATGATCCTACAAGAAAAATCTACAGCAACATCATAGCCAAATTCTGAAATCCCCAGAGCAAGGAGAAAATATAATGAACAACAAGGAAAAAAAAAACCAATTAAAATACAGTGGAGCCACAATTAGAACCAAACAATACCTAGTATCAGCTTCATTAAAAAATTGCAGATCTTGGAACACTCTCTAGCAGTGTGATCCTGGGCAAGTCAGTTAACCCCAATTACCTCAGCAGACAAACAAACAAACAAACAAACAAAAGAACTGGGATTGAGGCCAAAAATATCATATCCAGAAAAATTAAGCATAATCTTGAAGTTTAAAAAATGAACATTCAATGAATTGCCTGACTTTCAGGATTTTGTTGCAAAAAGACCTTAACTTGATAGAAAAATTGACATAAATGATCCAAAAGAAATATGAGGTTATTGCTGTTTGTTCTTTGTTCTTGAAGAAGACCATGATATCAGGGAGGTAATGCCATGATATGCAAGTGAATTGGATTTAAGTGAGGAAGTGCTGTGCAAGGTCACCAGCCTTACTTTTTCCACCAGAGCCATCTGGGTCTAGTGGCAAGACAAGGTAAACATCAAAGACTAAGTACAAGATATTCCATAAGCACAAACAGATTATTTTTTTATACATGGAAATGTAAACCATATGTCTAAAAGATTGTCATTACTAATTGGGTAGTCTGAAAGACAGATTGGGCTGAGGCTGAGTCTAAAAAGCAAATCTGTGTAGGAAACACAGAGAAATTAGAGGAGGAAGGATGATAATTCTGGAACCTTATTCTCTTCAGCAGTAGATATATAGATATTTAGAAGGGTATAAAATTGAGGAGAGAATAAGGGAAGGGTTTTTAGAGGGAACTCTATTCACATCAGCTCAGAGTTAAAGAGAACAACATAAAAGGGAATAAAGCAGGAGTTAATAATCATGATTTCAGAGAAAATCAAAGCTAAAATAGATTTAATCAAAAGAGAAAAATAGGGAAACTATATTTTAGTCATTTTAATCAATACTGTTTTAGACTATTTAAAATAACTACACAATATAAGGTTGGAATATTGCTGTGGTGTAAGAAGTGATGAATTGGTAGACTCAGGAAAACATATGGAAAGAGTTGGATTTATGAAGAAAAACAGAAACAGAGGACAAGTGAATATAGTACAGTCTTATATAAATACATAAGAATGTATATGTATTATATATATTTATGTATATGTATGTATATGTATATGTGTACACATATATTTGTATATATATCCAGGCTTAATTTGTAGCCTCCTTGGGACAGGGGGGAAAGGAAGAAAAGAATAAAGTAATAAGTGCACAGCAGAGAACAAAAGAAAAAATAGTCAACTCTGAAAACAATGTGTAATATTTATTATATAGGCTTTCTTGAAATGGAAATTTATTGTCTCATATTTTGAGTCCTCTCATGTTCTGCTGTACACATGACAATTTTTTTTCCTATTTTTGAATTTAGATTTTAAATAAATAATTAAAAAAAGAAATTGGATCTGTCCAGAGACACAAAAAAATAAAAATAAAAAAGATGATTTTATCTTTCTTTTTTTCGTATTAAAATTGCTAACCTTGCCTCTGTCTAGTTAAAAACTGAGATGAAAGGAAAAAGAAAAATTCTGAAAATAAATAAACACAGAAAAGCAATTAACAAATCCATATAGTGACCATGCTCCAAAATACATGTTTTTTTGTTTTGTTTTATTTTTTTGTACCTTGAATCCATCAACTTTCTGCCAAGAAGTGGGCAAGATACTTCACTGCAGTTGTAGTCACTACATAGATCAAAGTTCTTAAGTCTTTGAAAGATTTTATCCCTCATTGTAATGTTGTTGTCCTTGTATTCTGCTCACTTCACTATGAATCAGTTCATACTACTCAGGATTCTAGGCAATCATTTCTTTTCATAATTTGATATAATAATTTTTCATTATGTTCATACAAGTTATTTTGTCATTTCTCAATTTATAGATTCTTCCATTCCCTAGAATCTCTTACTTTTCTTATTCTTTTTTTCCTCTCTTTTCTCCTCCTTCAGAATCGGGGATTTTGTTTTGCTTCTAACTATTCTCTTCCCAGGTATTATCCTTTCTTTTAACTATCCTCCCTCCCTATCCCTCACTGCCATCCTTGTTTATTTTCTTTTCTTTCCAGGATATTTCTCCACCAAACTGTCTGTCTATGTTCAACATTCCTTTGTCCATTTCAAGTAAGAGATTCTTCTGATGTCTACTATTCTTTTCTCCTCCTATATGTCTGTATGTTTTTCTAACCACCTCAATTATGAGAAATAACAAGGTCCAACCCCTTTATCCTCTTTTCTACAGTAGATATTCTTCTTTTTCATTCTTTCTCTTACTCCTCTTTAAACACTCAGAACAGAACCAATTCATCCCTAGATCCTCTCTTTTCTCTCTTTAAATTTAACTCTTTCAATAGCCTCTGAAGACATTAAAGTTGTAAAAGACTTGTTTCTTCTTTTCATATCAGAATGCTAGCTCCCCTACATACAGTTCCTCCCAATTGCTTAAATAAATTTACCTTTCAATATTTCTCATGACTCTTGTGCTTGCATGTAAAAGGTCCTACTCAATTCTAATATTTTAGTCAGAAACATTTGGAAATCCTGTATTCTATTAAATTCTATTAAAGGTCCATTTCTAATGCACTGCATTCCCCTCACTCCCTACACCTCAGGATTATATTCAGGATAAATTCTTATTGGTTGTAATTCTATTTCATTTGCCTTTTGGAATATTGCATTCCAAAAAGCTGCCACTTTTTAAGTGGCCTTCACTATAGTTCTTTGGTACTTAACTACTTTTTTAGAGGCTTGAAGTAGTTTTTCTTTGACAAAAGCTATGCCATTTTTGGGACTTTTCCTTTTAAAGTTTTTTTCAGGAGATGATCTGTGGATTTTTTCTATCTTTACTTTGTCCTCTAGTTCTAAAAGATTTGGGCAGTTTTCATTTATGATTTCTGGAAATATAATGATCTAGTTTTTTTAAATTATAGTTTTTAAGAATTTCAGGATTCTTATAATATCTTTCCTTGACGTATTTTCAGGGTTAGATGTTTTTAATATGTTTTCTTATGCTTTCTTCTTTTTTTAAAAAAGTTTTTAATTTTTCCTCTAATATTTATTGTTATCATGAAACTAGTGAATTCTGTTTGCGGTTTCCCCTAGTTTTCAAGAAGCATTTTGCTTGGGTAAGATTTACCTCTTCATTTTCTAAGCTATTTATTAGCCTCCCAAATATTCCCTCCAAAGCTTTACTTCCATTTTGCTTATGTTGCTTCATTTCTTCTAGGTATTCATGTAGTGTATGTGGAAAAACTTATAGTTTTTTCTTTGAATATCAGCTTGTAGCTATTTCAGAATTACTTTCTTCTTTTGGGGGGATTTCTGGATTTTTAATTTGGTTTACTTATCTATCCCATCTTACTTTCTGAATTGGAGATCTGTGCCATGTCCAAGCTCTGTTATCAGCTATACTTTTGAATGGGTGATTGACTTTGCTTAGCTTCACTTTGAGTTTCCTACATTCCATTGATGACCTCTATTTCCCAGGATTAATACTATTATGTCATTGAAGAACTATATTCTAAATTTTCAGGGCCTCTATGGCATATGGTTGGAGCCCTTGGAATCCTTGAACCTATCTTGTTTTTGTCTGGGCACAAATCTTGTTGTTAGCACTCCCTGAGACTTCCGCCATCTTCTTCCTTTCTGATCTTCCTGTGACTTTCAAATTGGAGCCTTCCATTCCTGCTGCTTTATAGATTCTTACAGGCCATAAGTCTCTGGTCCTTCTCTAATTGTGCTGTGATAAATAGGAAATAATTTATAGAAGGAAGACACAGAATTAGGAAGGGTTGGGGAAGATTTCCCATGGAATGTGGGATTTTAGTTGGAATCTAAAGGAAGCCTGGGGGTCAGTAGTGGAGGAGGGAGAGCACTCCAGGCATGGGGGATGACTAGAAAAAATGCTGAGATGGAAGGTTTTGTCTTAGAGCTCTTAAGGGAAAAGACTAATTTTTGCTTTCCTATATATCTCTGATGCTTAGCACAGTGCCTAGCACATATTAGGTACTTAATAAAAATTCATTAACTGATTAGGAAGAGGGGTTTTTTTTTTAGTTCTTTTTGAGGACAAACTTGTTCAGTTTGATGATGTGTTCAGTTTTCTTGTTTTTTTCTCCACTTACCTCAATGTAGTTATTAAGTATACTGTTTTCTTAAGTTTTATTTATTTCACTCTATATGAGTTCATACTTATGTTTCATCATATTCATCATTCTTTATATAATATTCTATTACATCCCTTGACCAAAATTTGTTCTTTACCGCCACTGAAAGAACTGAATATGAATATTCTGGCATATGTGGAACTTTTCTTTCTATTTTAGACTTCTTTGGGAAATGTGCTTAAAAATGAGACTTCTGGGTCAAAAAGTTTAGACATTTTAGTCATTTCTAAATTTCTAAATTGCTTCCTAAAACACTAAGGCTAACTCATGACTCTACTTAGAGTGTATGAGTGTGTCTATCTTTTCATAGTTCTTCCAACATTGAATATTTCTATCATGGGGCAGCCATGTGGTGCAGTGGATAGAGCACCAGCCCTGAATTCAGGAGGACCCGAGTTCAAATCTGCCCTCAGACACTTAACACTTGCTAGCTGTGTGACCCTGGGCAAGTCACTTAACCCCAGCCTCAAAAAAAAAAAAAAAAAAAAGAATATTTCTATCTTTTTATCTTTGTCAGTTTGTTGATTAGTGAAGTAGATGGTCTTTGACTATTTACTTTCTGCTTCCTATGTTAAATGATGTAATTGTAGAAAGCAAAGGACAAATAAGAGAGGTAATGCGGTAGTAATATGTTAATGAGATATTTAACTAAAATTACTATTCAGTCAACTTTTCTTGAAGTTGGATCAAGTCATTCAACTGAATTATGTAACCTATCTTTTAGCTGGGAGAAAATTTTCCATACCCATGGAGGTTATTAAATAACTAAAATTTATCCTTCCGGGAAGAAGTCAATGTAATTCATGAGAGTCCAGGCCAAGAACAATTTTGTGAAGCCTGTGCCTCTACTAGAGGGCAGCATATTTTCTCTTCAATCCTCTCCTAGCTCAAACTTCAACTCTTAAAATACATCTCTAGAGAATGGCTACTATCCCAGGTGTTCTGTGGGTTGACACTCCTAAAATATAGTTCTTGAGCCCCCACCAGTGTGCTTAGCATCCTCCCCACAGACCTGTGGAGTTCACTTTCTCACAAATATATACAATGTCCATGGGAAGATGAGGCACAAACTTAGGAGTATACAAAGAATAAGAGTACAATGGTCATACAGGTAAGGAACGTGTGACCAATACATGCACACAAATGTCTTTTTTTTTTCCCTCTCTCTATAGACTCCTCATGAAACTCCCTGATGGGTACAATTTCTCTGCTGGGAGGGTTCTTTAGCATCCATTTCCCTTGACCTAATGGCTCTCAATTGCTAGCTCTCCCTTGAGTCCATATCCAGCTCTCTTTTATGCTGGTCTTTGCTCCTTGAAGTAGCTTTGACCTCAGATAACTGCCTCTCCAAATCTATATCTGTGTGGAGAATGTGTGCTTGCTCTTTCAATCATGCTTTGCTTCTCTCAAACTGCTGGGGGAGGTGTCTTCTATTGGGTGAGTGGCTCTGCTGCCAAGGTGTCATGGTCAGTGGGAGTGATGAGGAAAGAGAAATCCCATTCTCTCCTCCTGCTGCCCTCTGCTCTAGAAAGGGTCTCATAGAAGCACTTCTTTGAACTCTCAAACTGATCTGAATAGACTCTCTAAAAGGTCATCCAAGGGCATGAACATTCATTGTTTGGCAAATAGATAGGATATCTTCACAATTTAGTAAAAAATCTTGTTTGTACTTCATAGAGACCTCATTTGCATTTTAATATTTCATTACTTCTGTTATCTATCCTTTCCTCTCTGTGGACACATCAACTGAGGGAAGGAGGGGATATCAACTGGCCAAAGACCAACTACCCTTCAGCAGCTTGATTTGAGATGAAATCATTGAAACAGAGAAGAGGGCCCAGGAAACATACTTGTAGAGATATGTTTAAAAGTGCATTTCTCCTATGCCAATGATCTCATAAGCACCAAGTCCCATACTTCTCTTTCTTCTTGACTTCTTGACAGTATTTGACCCTACTGACCAGCTTTCCTCCAGGATACTCTCTTGAATCTTAGAATTCTCTCAACTCTTCTCACTTCCTTAACCCCCCTATTCAAGTTTCATTACATCTATCTCTCTAGCATTCCTTCCATCTATACAATTTGCATTGTAGATCAGGCCTTCATCACCCATGGCTTAGATGATGGCAATTTACTTGCGTTCAGTTTCTCCCCTCTCCAAACAATTCTCTGCATCATTGTTAAATCAAAATCCATAAATATAGATTTGACTACGTAGATTTTCTACTTAAAAATCTTCAGTGACTCTATTGCTTCTAGGACAAAATATAGACTTCTCTAGTTGATGTAACAGTAATGGGGAGGAGGAAAGGAAGGGTTGGAGGTATTTATTATTAGCAGGAAAGGTAGCTGCTCCTTCCTCCTTGGCTCCCACCTTTACTTAGGCAAAGTCATTCACCGGTCTCTTTTAGCTATCTCATGGGTATGACTTTTTCCTTGGCGACCTTTTTTTCTGTTCTTCAGAAAGTAGAAAACAAGGCCTCTTTAAAATGATGCAGGGTGAAAGTCAAGGGAGGAGTCATTTCTCTGACAGCCACTATCTTTTTTTTTTTTCTCCTGATACAATTCCTGACTTGCCCAAGGTCACACAGCTAGGGAGTGTTAAGTGTCTGAGGTCAAATTTGAATTCAGATCCTCCTGATTTCAGGGATGGTGTTCTATCCACTGCACCACCTAGCTGCTCCAAGAGAGCCACTATCTTGAAGGAGCTTTCTCATGCTTCTACTTACCAATCAGCTCTTACTGCTTAAACCTACTTTTTTTTTTTTTCCTTAACTCAGGCTTTGTCTGTGTCATTGGTCCAGATTCACTTGATCTTTCCCCTGTTTAGGGAAGTTTGTTTTGCTTATCAATAAAATCTCTTTGGTTTCTAAGGAAGCCTAGACAGATACCCCAGGGTCTGGGTGTCTGTGTGTGTCTCTCTCTCATTCTCCCCCTCCTTCTAGGACAAACTTATTTCCTCCCAAGCTCCCATTTAATATATAGAGTGAATAATATCTTAGAGAAACCATGGTTTTTTTGGAAAACATATACAAATATGGAATATAGAAATAAAGTGAATGAATTTGTAACAGAAACAAGAATTTGGTGGGGAAACAAGAGCTAGATTGATTTATCGCTCCCTAAAAAGAATGAGATGAGCAGAAGGAAAACACAACTAGAACGGGGGTCAAAAACTCAGTTTCTTTTAGTATGAAAGACTTCTTCTTTCCATCACCTCTATCTGGCATCCTTCAGCCCTGGTCAAATGTTTCTATTGTTTTGGTGGCTCTCCTCTGTTCCCATGCCAGTGCAGCTTCCTTCTTTTCTCCTTCCCTCCCCTCCTTGGGGCTCTTGATCTTCCTCCATCTATGCTTTCATTTCTTGTTCTGACTTCTTCATCTTCTCTGTTATTTCTTGCTCTTCTCCTCTCCCTTAGGTAGAGAATGGGCTGAGCTTTCAGTCATAAATTCTCTGAGGCTCAGATAGATAGGCAAAAGTAAACCTCCATTTTACAATGGTTTTGAAAACCCTCATAATTTGGCTCAGTCAACACTTTCAGTCTTATTTGATATTACCACACCAGACAGCTTTGCATTCCTTTTCTCTGCTTTTAGGAACCCTGCTTTGCTTCAGGACTCACCTTCTAAATGATTCTTTTTTGGGATCCTTAGATGTTAGACCTTCTTTCTCCTTTCTCCCAATTTAAATTTACTTTATATATATCTTGAATTTACTTATCTGTGTACATGGTTGTTTCTTCCAACAGAATGTGAATTTTTTAAGAACAGAGACTTTTCTTTTTGTAATCCCTAGTATTTCGCATAGGTACTAAAATGCTTTTAATAAACCAATTAACTGATGACTTTTCAGGAAAATTTTGCAGAGGAAGTGGTGTCTGTGTTGAGACTTTAAGGGAAAATGAGGGTTCAGAGAGATACCAAATATGAAGGGGAACAAATGAACAGACGTATGGGTAAAACGTTAGGTTTGACTGTGTTTCATGTATCCAGGGATGTCACTTTTCCCTAAATTCCTACAGCACCATTCAAACAGTCTTGACCTTATTTTGTCTGATATATATATATATATATATATATATATATATATATATATATATATATATATATATATTTTGGTCTGATATTGTTAATCCTTTTCTATGTCCCTGTGCTTCTTCCCTCTCCTAGACAGTAAGCTCATTGGGGACAGGATCTGAATCTTACTTTCCCTGGTGTACATCACATAAATCCAGGAATGCTTTCTTCCTTCTCTAGGTCATATCACAGATTGCTTTTCAGACCTTTTGTATGAATGAGTCTCCCTAAAGCAAATTAATGAAACCCAGTCTATAGAGGCACCCTTTGTTCCCTTTCTTTCAAGCATGTCTGCAATGAAATGGTCTGAATACAGTGAATGTGGCTTGTTGCACTCTGTCATGTCTACCAGGAAGCTTAAAACAGATTCATCTGTGACTCGGGCTATCTTGATGCCTAGAGCAATTGTCAGGGTTCCCCTGGCTCCCAAGTCAGATTCTTGCAGGCAATCTCTCATCTGGAACTGAAGGAGATGCTGCCCCTGCTCTGATCTGATCCTTCACCTGGCTTAATGCCTCTGCAGGAGGCATTCATCCTTCCCTCTAACTCTTAGCTTCTCTGGCTTCCTTTAACTCTCAGATAAACAGTCTATTCTGGTCCGTCTGCCTTCTTGCTAGCCCTGCCCCATCCCCATTCCCCGCTGTGACTTCTCCTTTACACCATACCATATGTCTAGAATGGACTTTGCCATGTTGCCTCCCCATTAGAATGTGAGTTTTTTGGAACCAGATAATGTGTTTTCTCCTTCCATTGCACCCAGGGCCATCTCCAGTCATCTTGATCTATATCTGGCTGCTGGACCCAGATGGCTCAGGAAGGGAAAGTGAGACAAGTGGCCAGCCCTCCCTCGCCTAGGTCCAACTCACTTGCATGTCACGGCATCACCTCCCTGATGTCCTGGTCTTTTTGGAGAAAGAGAGCCAAACACCAGCCACCTCTGTATTCCTAGTACTTAGCACAGTGCCTGGAGCATAGTAAGTACTTAATAGAATGGTGATTGGCTAGCTGAAAGAGACCTTCTGTCTGGACCGCTTTCTCAGAGCCCTGGGGACTGGTTGGAGAGTGTAAGAGGAAGGCTAATAGGTAGGAAGAGTTCATGGATTCCACTCAGCCTCCTTCCAATTAGGGACCTGACTCTAAGTTTCCCTGCTTCATGGCTCCTGATTTTTGTCATGAACCGATAATGGGCTTCTTCCTGCCCTTGGCGTCCCCAGGGTGGATCTCACAAACTGCTGTGAGACAGACAGTACTCCAGGGCCAACTTGAGACACAAATGACATGGCACAGGCAGGGATGGCTTGAAGTGTTACAGGGACTCAGAAGGGATGTGCCGTGGTTGGCATTCGGGGTCCATTTCCCATGCCTGGGTTAGAAGTAAAGGGGGAGTATCTGGGGCTATCAAAGCCAAATTGATATGGTTGTTGAAAAGACCCCAACTGTGTGCAGAGGGGAGGACAAAGCAAAGGGAGCATTTCTTCATTATCAGTCTTACTTTTAGCAATGTACCTGCTTGTCTGAAGGGAAGGGATTATGGTATGATAAAGAGCACTGGGCAGCTTAGTGTGCTGGGTCCAGTATCAAGAGGACTCTTCTTCCTGAGTTCAAATATGGCCTCAGACTAGTTGTATAATATTGGACAAGTCATTTAACTCAGTTTGCCTCGGTTTTCTTATCTGTAAAGTGGGCTGGAGAAGAAAATGACAAACCACTCCATTATTTCTGCCAGAAAACTCCAAATGGAGGCATGAGATCAGACATGACTGAAAGAAGTGAATAACCACAAACAAGAGGAGAGAACATTTTTTTTTTTAAGTCAGAAAGCCTGAGTTCAAGACTGCCTCTCTCTTTCTTTCTCTTTTTCTTTCTCTCTTTCTTTCTCTCTCTCTTTCTCTCTCTCTTTCTTTCTCTCTTTCTTTCTCTCTTTCTTTCTTTCTTTCTTTCTTTCTTTCTTTCTTTCTTTCTTTCTTTCTTTCTTTCTTTCTTTCTTTCTTTCTTTCTTTCTATGAGGCAATTGGGGTTACATGACTTGCCTAGGGTCACATAGCTAATAAGTGCTAAGTGTCCTAGTGTTTGAACTCAGGTCCTCCTGACTGACTCCAGGGCTGGTGCTCTAACCTAACTGCCCCTAAATCAAATACTTCTACTAAACCCTTGGAGAAGGACCACACACAGAGAGGGACTTGAAGGGGCAGCATCCTAGGTTAGTGAAAAGAGCACTGGAGCCCAAATCAATGCTATTGTAGTTTGAGTCTGAGGTCTGCCTCTTTGTATCTGCATGAATCAGACATTCCCCCTCTCTTGATTCATTTTAAAGTGAAGCTGAAAAAAATGAGGGGAACAAGCAATTATTAAATGCCTACTCTGTACCATGGACTGTTTTGAGTGCTTTACAAATAATATTTCATTTTATCCTCCCAACAATACTGGGAGGTAAGTGCTACAATGTAAATGAAAAAAGATCACAAGTAGGAAACTTCAGTCTCACTGACCAAAAAATTATTAACAATCTTGAAGAAAAGTATAATGTTACTCCCTCTTCTCAGCAGTGAGGTGCAGGGACTAGTGAGACAGAATGTTGTATACTGTGTGAGACATGACAACGCTATTATGTGTTTTAACTGAATATTCTTCTTTGTAAGAAGCTATGGTTTTGAGGGAGGGAAATAGTGGAAGGAGAAGAGCAGTTTTTTAAGAATGACTTGCATGAAAGAATAAAAGGCATCAGTCGCAAAAATAAAACCCAAAACAAGGCCACAGGTTAAAAAAAAACATAAGTTCTCAGATCCCTTCTAACACTTATAAATCTCTGTGCTCTTGTATCACTAGCATAGGATGTGCTCTTACCTTGCAGACACCTGTCCCTGAGCCCCTGGAGTCTGGGCCTTTTTTAGATCCTCCTGAGATGCTCACAAAATAGGCCCTCTAGAAGGATTACTTAAGTGAGTTTGATCTAACTTGGTAATGAGTAGGAAGGAATATATTTTTCTCATCTTTGAAAATACAGTTTCTTAAAAGATCCTTTCCTATGGGAAAAATAGCCTTGACTCTTTTAATATTATCCTCAGCAATAACATTAAATGACAAAGCCATATAAGCAGATTCTGTGGTATTTATAATTAAAATAATTGTCCCCTGCATTCGTGAAACTTCTCTCCCTGAGAAGCTTAATGCACTCTACATTCATTATCCAATTAATTCTGGAAATGTCCCAGGGAGATAGGTAGGGAGCAGATATTATCACCCACCATTTTATTGAAAGAGAACCTGTTAAGTGACTTGCCTAGGGTCACACAGAAAGTCAGAAATTGAACCCAGTTCAGGGCTTGGTTGATTAGTGTGCCTTGTGGAAACACTTACTTTCCTGGGCCATAGTGGCCTGGTTCAAAATAATAACTAAACTGCTACAATTCTCATAAAATTAGCTTAAATTTCCTTTCTGTCATGAAGAGCCTTCGCAGATATCCAGATGCTATTAGCATTTTCCAGCCCCCAATCCTTAAAGACCTCTGCCCACTGACCATGTTGCTAACCATCCCTCATGGCCTAGTTTGCCAAGGGACAATTCTCAGAAGAGCATTTAGTTGGTGAATAAAAATGCTGGGTGAATAGCGGACAGTGGCAAAGGGAAGTAACCAAGCTAGATAAATTTTATGAGTTGAAGAACAAATTAACTATGAAGAACAACCTCTTTTTTTTTTGAGAAACAATCAACATAGTCATAATTGTTTAAGTAGCTCCTTTGATGGTGTGGTTTTATGAGGTAGCATCAGCTGAATAATAAATGCTTCATCCTCTTCACCCATAGGGTACCCTGGAGATGAACATCAGGCTTCTAGAAAGCTCACTTCTGGGAAGCCAAGCGAAATTTTTTTTCTGGGGAACCTCAGGCTGTTCAGGGAATCTTGGGAAATGCAGGTTCCCCAGTGAAACCCTTCTTAACTTCATTCTCACATGGCTGTCCCATTGGCACTTCAAATTCAGTCAATCCAAAACTGACTTTTTAATCTTTCCTCTAATATTTATCCCTTTCCCAGATTTGTCTGTTTCTATTGTAGGAACCAATATACTTCGTCACCCTCAGGTTTAATGTCTTGAAGTCATCTTTCTCTTTCTTTGTCCTCTTCCCTTTAACTCTTTCTGCTCTGATTATTCCCCACCTCATTGCAATCATGTGTCACTTCTATATTCTTAATGTGTCTCCTATCTATCTTCTCCATTCATACAGCTACCAGCCCTCACTCAGATTGTCATCACTTCTCACTATATTATTGAAATAGCTTTCTAATTGGTCACTCTATTCTCAGTTTCTACTCTTTTAAATCTCTTTCACACGGCTGTCAAAAATTAGTTACCAAGAGCACATGGCAGGCCATGTCACTTCCCTTTTCCAGAATATTCATTGGTTCGGCAGTTCCTATAGGATAAAATGCAAATATCTCAGTTTGGCATTTACAGCTTACTATCATCTGGCTCCAATTTACCTTTCCAGACTAAATTTTTAACTTGTCCCCTTCATAAAGTCCTAGTTTTAGCTGTTCCCCAATCTTACCCTACTATCTCCTGCCTCTGTACATGTGTCTAGGACAAGTTCCATGCCTGAAATATACCCTTTTAGCTGTAATTCTCCTTCTGCAAGGTTCAGTTTAGCCTTTATTAATTTATTCCCCACTCCATTTCCAGTTGTGGGAAAATTTTTTTCCCCTCAAATTTCCCTAGAATGCTTTTTCTAGCTTTTTTCATTGCTGTACATTGCACTCAGTTAACACTTTTTTTGTGTATATTTTATTCTTCTCCTCCCCGTACCCAGTTAAGTTCCTTTATGTAGAGCAAGTGTTTGCAGTAGACCTCAGTTCTCATCAGTTTAGAACTTCTGATGACTTCCCAAATAGGTTAGTTATAGAAGGATAGAGCTGGAAATTGTCTTAGACAAAATTGGGCCCAATCTCATTGTACAGAAAAGGAAAAAAAGATCCAGAGAATTAAAGCAACTTGCTTTAATTAATGCCAAACTTGAGACTTTAGCTCAGGTCTTGACTCTTCATCTTCTTAATGAGACCCAACTGAGGCCATCCTTCTCCTTGTTGTGAGGATCAAATGAGATAGTATTTGTAGAGCTGCCTAGCACAAATTTACTTGGCACAAAGATTTCATTTCATCCCCCTCTCCTTCTTCCTTATGGGTATTTGAGGGCTACAATTAAAAACATACTATAACAGTAATATCAACCTAGGAGTCAAAAAGGCAATGTGACCTTCAAGGAGACTGCCTTTAAGAAATCACCAACTATCTTGCTAGCTCATAATATCCCCTGTCCTTCTGAGGCATATTCCTTCCTTTGAATCAGCATACCATGCAGAGATCATGCTCTTTATTCCTCCCTCCCTTCTTCTTTCCTTCTATCCCTCCCTCCCTCTCTCCCTCCCTCCTTCCTTCTTTCCCTTTTTCCCTCCCTCCCTCCTTTTCTCCCTTCCTCCTTCCTTCCCTCCCTTCCTTCTTTTCTCTCTCCCTCCCTCTCTCCTTTCCTTCCTCTTTTTTTCTTTAAAACTTTTTATTGATTGTCCCTCACACCTGGAATACTCTCCCTACCTCTATTTTTTGTCTTTGTTGGTCTCCTTAAAGACTCATGTAAATCCCTTCTTTTGTAAGAGGTCTTTCCCTTCTTGCCCATTTTTTGCAACTGCTACTGCCTTCCCTCTGAGATTACTTTCCATTTGTTCTATGGATTTCATCTATTTACATAGTCATTTGCCTCTTATCTCCCCCAGTAGAATAGTTTTTTTAAATTAAAAAAATCTTACATTTAAAAAAATTTAATTATCTTTAGCTACTTGAAGGGTAGGTTTTATCTTTCTTTTTCTCTCCAGTGCCTGCTACACAGCAAGTGATTAATAAGTGCTTGTTAACTAATTTCTGGGACACACTAGGGCACCAAACAAGTGTTTAGGTGGGGGCCACATGCTAGAATGCACATGAAAATACTAAAATGTAATGTGTAACTTATAAACATAGTTGAGGGCAACAAGTGAACATAGTTACCAAATCCTAGTCTTACACTTTGTCAAGATCATTAAGTCACCAAAGTTTGTTTTTGGACCCCTCTGTGCCATTTCACACAAATGAAGGTGGAAAGGGAGAACATTTCAGGTATAAGTGACAAGAGCCTGAGTAAAGATGTGGAAGTATAGCAGCAACAATATATTTTCAGTGGACTAAAGTTTGTTCAATCTGGTTGAAGCTTAGAATGAGTGGAAGGGAATAACATGAAAAGTAGAGTGGTATGAGGTTATATGGGGGCCTTACATGCTTTACTCTCCTAAGTAAAGCTCTAATTGCTCATTTAAACTATAGTTAGGAGGCAATAGGGAGCTACTGAACATTTTTGAGCAGGGAAGTGATCTGACAATATCTATGAGTAAGAATGATAATTTTGATAGTAGTCTGAAATTTGTATTAGAGAAAAAGAGCAGAACTGGGAAGATCTGTATGGAGCTTATTATAATAGTCCTATTGGGTGGGCCTGTATTAAGGAAGATAACAGAGGGAATAGAGAGCAAAGGATAGATGTGAGAAATGTTGAGAAATTGGAATTGCTTTAATATGAGAAGGAAGATCAAAGCTAGCTAATCAAAGTTACAGAGATGGGAGACTGGATTAATGGTAATATCAAAGACAATAAATGTAAATTCAGAAGGAACTGGTTTAAGGGGAAAGATGATAAATTTGATTTAGGACTAGAAATGTATCTGAGTTGCTGTGAAGACATACAAATGGGAGATTTCTTTTGGCAACTGGCACAGTCATAACTAGGACAGAGAAAATAAGCCCTTGCTTCAGGACCACCATCATTGTGGGATGTACTTCCTTCTATTGTGCACCTTTTGCAAGGTTTTGGCTCCATTACACATCCTATTAACATCTGTGACAAAGCTATCTTTGCCCTTTTGCATGGCCCTAATCTGGCATTCCCATTATCATTGAATCCCTTTCCCAGAGCCCAATGGCTGGACTACCATGCTGCAGATATATTGAACATTTGAGGGAGATGATTACTTCTGTATCTTCCCCTACTTCTACCTCCTACCTCCCACCTCCTTTCCAACACCTCCCTCTTCCCAGGAATTAAAGTTCTGTTGGTCATGTCACCATAGGACCTTGGGTTTAACTGTCCTACTGAGCCCTGGGATGTCCTAGGGTCTTCCCAATGAACCTTGACACATTGCAGGATCTCTTTATGTGATTTCCTTTCTGATCTCCATCCATGTTCCAAAAGTCAACATTGCTCATTACAGTTCTGACAGTTATAGATATGAGTCTAAAGCCCAGGAAATATTGATTTGTGAGTTATTTGCATAAAAGGAGATAGCTAAAGCCTTGAAAGCTATTGTTAGGGGAGAGAACAGGTAGAGAAGAAAAAAGAGGGCCAAGGACAGAACTTTGTAGAACTCCAATATTAAGAGCAGTATGAGTAGGATAAAGACCTAATGAAAGAGACAGAGATGAAGTCTTTAAATAAAAGGAGAACCAGGAAAGTGTGCTTTTTTCCAAAGCTTAGGGAAACGCTTAGGCTCATAGATTTAGAGCTTGTAATAAAGTAATGGTGGTAGGAACAGAGTGGAAGAGGTGGAGATGAGGAATGTTGAAGAACTATACTTGAAAGGATTTTGTAACTGATTTTATATGAAAGGTAGGGGGTAGAAAAGAGACTAAGATAAACCTAAGGTTACAAACATGGACCAAGTAGCAGTCCTGATACACCATAGATGTAGTGTTTACTGGATTTAAATATAGCAGCCCCTTTAGGTATGTTTGCTGTTATTATACACTCATGCAGTCCCCATTTTAGGGGAAAATCTATATTTTAAAAGTAAATCCCAGCAAAGGCAATGAATGACTAGCAAAATGAAGTTAAACTCTATTAGCGGAATTTCAGGCACTGTGATAGGCTAAAGTTGGGGGGAGTTGGTTTTGATTGTCATTATTGGGGGGTGGGGAGGGCTGGTAATGCTGCTGCTACTACTTCTCAATAATCCTTCCTTCCAAAACTAAATTAGCTGACAGTCTGCTCTCTCTACATTCTAGGTTACCTTTGGGTTGGAGCCATACATTTGCACCCCCTCTCCCTGTCTTAGATATATCCCCCCATACATGTCCCCATATACGTAGGTCCATGTTCCTCTTAGTGATGTTCTTCATTGTTCCCGTTGTGGGCTGTGGCTGATTGTTACCAGTTTTGAGAATTGTGGGTCATAAAACACCCTATTTTCTCCTCAGGTGTCCCCTTTTATAGTGCAGGGCGGGGGCTGGGAAGCCCCAGCTCTGTTTACACTGGTAAAGATGAAGAGCTGAGCTGTGCGCCTGGTTTATAGGGCACTAGGCTCCGGGAGCTGCCCGTTTAAGGAAGCAAGCACCTGCCGGGTCCTTAGCACGGAAAAGTGGGTCTCCAGGTTTCACGCTCCTGCCCTATGATTATACAATAGATTTAAAGTCTCTGATATCTACAAATCTACATCAAAATATATTCTTGAGCTGTAGGGAACGTCTCAGAATTGTTAACCTTCTCCCCAGGTATTAGAGGTAACACACTGTGAGATTAGATGTATATTTTCTTCAAGCTATACCACCCATTGAGGAGTTCATATTTACATCTTTTGTTGATATTTTTATAGATTAAAAGCGCCTCTTTACTAGGTGATAATTCTGCTAAGTACTGTAATTTGCTGCCATTAATATTTGTCTGAGTCCTAGTTTGCAAAATATATTTGAAACCACTTTAGAAAGTCGCATAATTGCTTCTTTGTCGAGCTGGTAAAATGAGTAGTTTCTTTATCCAGGCTTTATCCTGTTAACCTTAGAGGTGAGTGACTGCTCACAGGAGTACTTGGGGAATGTCTTAGCACTGTTGAGCCATTTAATTTCAGGCCTGATTTCATAGTGGTGACACAGAATTGGCTCTGAGGCAAGCTCACAGGCATTTCAGAGGTTTGTTGTTCAGCTCAAATAAAGGCCTGATTCCTTCTAATAGAAAGGAAATGGATCCACCTGTAGATGATGCTTATGTAATTGATCCTCTCATCCCCTCCTGTGAGGTTCTCAATTCCTGGGACTGGATTGTGCAGGGGGCAGGGATGGCATCTGAGGGACCCCCTGGGCTTTCTTTAGTAGACTAATGTATCCTTCTGCTAACTTCGTGGGAGCTCCCAGGCGTCTTACCTGGAGGGTAAGGGGCCCATGCTGAGGGCCAAATATGCTCTGAAGGGAAGGAAGAGCAGAGTCTCTGTCTCTGGCCCCTTGGCCAATTTAAATGGTGAGAGTGTTAAAAACTGAAAAAAGCTCCTTTTTCCACTGTAACCAAAAATATACCTCTCCTATTAAAGGCCATCAAGACCAAAACACCAGGCTGGCTTAGGCGAGTTTTAGCCTTTCACTGGACTTGGAGGCAAGATAGCGTAGGCTCTGCTGCGTCTTACTTGGGTGGTCTTGAATAAGTTACTTCTATCTGGACTTTTTCTCAATAAAGAAGGGGTTAGATTGGATAATCCCCAAGGGTCCTTCCATCTATGATCCAGCCAGCCAATCCCCAAACAGTGTGTGTTCTGTTCAAGAAACAGCAAACAGCTACCACCCCTTCTTTCTGGGAGATGTTCTTTTTTCTATGTTCTCTTCAGTTTGTTAGCACATCAAGCTCACTTTCTCTAGTGTTAGCACATCCATTCACTCACTTTATATAGTCTGTTAGCACATCCTTTCTGTCACTCCCTCCAGTCTCTTAGCAATACTTTCCCTCAGTCTTTCCAGTCTGTTAGCACATCCTCTCACTGTCTTTGGTATGTTAGTCCATCCATTCATTCATATTCTCCAGTCTATTAGCACATTCTTTCTGTCACTGTCTCTAGTAAGTAGCACATCTTCTCATTATCTCCAGTATTGCGAGCACATTCTGTCTCCTCTCTTTCTCTCTCTTTTTCTCATTCTCTCCTTTCCTTCCTTTTCCCCTCCCTCTCTCTCTCTCCTCTCTTCTGTCTATGTCTCTCTCTCCCTTCTCTCTCTCTCTCTTTCTCTCTCTCTCTTTCTCTCTGTCTCTCTCTTTCTCTCTCTCTCTTTCTCTCTCTCTCTCTTTCTCTCTGTCTCTCTCTCTTTCTCTCTCTCTGTCTCTCTTTCTCTCTTTCTCTCTCTCTCTCTCTCTCTCTCTCTCTCTCTCTCTCTCTCTCTCTCTCTCTCTCTCTCTCTCTCTCTCTCTCTCTCTCTCTCTCTCTCTCATTCTCCAGGTCATCCTGTCTTTTTTTTTTCTTAGTCCAGTCTATTTCCACCTCTTTCCTCTCTCTTTTAGTCTGTCTTCATCTCTGCTCAGCCTCTGTCATCTGGTAGCATATCTCCCTTGCTTCTTAGCCTAACCTTTGGGTGGGAGTCATTTTCAGTTCACTGATAAAGGATGGATGTTAAATGTGGAGTTGTTTTTATTTGACCCGTTGCTGTATTCTCTGCCATCCAGGATATTGGCCTTTCTTTGGAGCTTCCAGGCTATGGTCTCATCCAGCTAAGTAATAATTTCTGAGAGTGGCAGAGGAAGGATCTGAGATGAAGGAGGAAGCATTATCTGACCTGATTTCTCTTGTTTCCAGTTCAAAAAGCTTCAGCACAGAGCACAAATGATTCATGAGTAGCCATTGTTCGGGGTTCATGATCAAGAGCTTGGGATAAAAGCTCTATTTTAATGTATATGTGTGCCCTCTCTCTGCAGCAACAGAAATCTTGTGAAAATAGGAAGGAAGATTTTAATCAAGTAAATTGCAAAGTCCCTGACTTCTCTATTTAATATTCATCGAGGCCATGGCACATAAATAGTTTTTCAGATTTTGGTGATGTTCCATTTAGCAGAAGTGCTGGTAAATGTTTAACAACCGACTCTCCAAAAAAATTGCATAGGAAATATTTTAAAATTGAATCTGAATTATTATTAACACTTTCTCCATCACTTTTAGTCTAAACAATGAAAAAATTTGATCCTTGATTTGTAGCATTTGAGGTATAAATTCTCAGACTGAAAATTTAATAATTGCCTCTTGGCAATTTGTCAGTTTGATTTGGCTTCAGCATGTCTTGCCTTTAGGAAGGAAAAATAAGAGAATGTATAAGACTTATTAGTAACACATTCTTTGGGTAGATGTCAAAGAAGAAGGTCCCCAGGTTTTATCTAAACTTTCTTGTATTAGTAGTCCAGTTTCCTACATGTTACAGATAGCTTTTATTCCTTCTGTTTGATCACAGTAGACTTGAACACACATCCTTCATAGGATAGGGAAAATGTGCCCAAATAAGTCTTCTTGGGCTAGTAGTAATGCTTGATAAGTTCATGTTTGGTCCATTCCTAATACCCACTTTTGGTAGTGACCACCATGTTGCTTTGTCAAAATGTATCAGTGGGTGTTCATTTACTCAGACTTGATGCTGGATTCCACAAACAAAACCTTAGAAGCTATTAGTAACAATGCTCTTCAAAACAAAGAATTCCAATTTATGTATGGAATAAGGAGTCTCGGTGTCAGTGAAGCTTTTACTGGCCAGTAAAATGGTTCTTGTGACCTTGGCTCTCCTGAAGTAAAATCACTTCTAGCTTTTTTAAGAATGGTTTCAGTATATAATACAGAAGACTTACTTGGAGCTACAAAAATCAATACTGGTTTATATATGAGGCAGTGGGCTAAAGTCTTGGTAGGTCTGCCTCAGCCCATTGATCTTCAAATAGGACCAGAGTTAGGTCAGAGGGCCCTCACTCTTTTTTCTTATTTATTATTTTATTTTTTCCCCAATTATAAATCAAAACAATTTAATGTTCTTTTTTTCTTCAAATTTTGCATTCCAAATTCTCTTCTTCTCTCCCTCTTCTACCATTGAGAAGGAAAGCAATTTTACACTGGTTGTAGATGTGTAGGCTTGAAAAACACATTTCTTTATGTCATTTGTGAAAGAAAACACAAAGAAACCACCAAGAAAAATAAAGAAAAATTATCTTTGATATGCATTTAGGCTTCTTTCTCTGGAGGTAGATAATACCTTTCATTTTAAGTCCTACAGAATTGTCTTGGATCATTGTGTTGCTGAGAATATCTAAGTTATTTATAGTAGACCATCCTGCATTATTGCTGTTACTACGTACACTATTCTCTTAGTTCTGCTTATTTCACTTTGCATCAGTTCATGTAAATGGTTCCATGTTTTTCCAAGAGTGTCTTGCTCATTATTTCTTAAAGCATAATAGTATTCCATAACAATCAAATATAACAACAAGTAGCTTGTGCAGCTACTCCCCATTTGGTAGATTCCATCAATTTTCAATTCTTTGCCACCACTAAAAGAGCTACGTTAAATATTGTTGTATATATGAGTCCTTTTCCTTTTTTTTTTTTTATCACTTTGGGAGACAGACTTGGTAGTGGTCAAAAGATATTAATAATTTTATATCCCTTTGGTCGTCATCCCAAATTGCTCTCCATAATGATTCTACTTCCTTAATAGTATATTAGTGTTTCAATTTTCCCACACTACCTTCAACATTTGTTATTTTCCTTTTCTGTCATATTGGCCAATCTGACAGACATAAGGTGGTACCTTAGAGTTGTTTTAATTTTAATTTCTCTCAATAGAAATTTAGAAAAAAATTTAAAATATGACTACAGATACCTTTGATTACTTTATCTGAAAACTGCTTGTTCATACATATCCTTTGACTATTTAGCAATCCTTTGACCTTTGACTAATTTCTATAAATTTAACTCCATTTTCTGTATGTTCAAGAAATGAAATCTTTATCAGATTTTATCAGAGAAATTCACTGTTAATTTTTTTTCACAATAATCATTACCAGTTATGTAATTCCCTTTATCCTATTTCCCCCTGTTTATTCTTCTCTCTCTCTCTCTCTCTCTCTCTCTCTCTCTCTCTCTCTCTCTCTCTCTCTTCTTTCACCTTATACATTCGCAAAGTATTTTGCTTTTGACTTTTATCTCCCTCAAACTTCCTTCCATTTTATCAGCTCCCCCCTTCTTTTATCCCTTCTTTTATCCCCAGATTTCTACACCCAACTGAGTATTTGTATTATTCTCTCTTTGAGCTAATTCTGATGAGAATTCCTACTTTTTCCATTTGCCCCATTTCCCCCTCCATTGTAAAAGCTCTTTCAAGCCTTTTTTATGTTAAATTATTTATCTCATTCTATTTCTACCTTTCCCCTTATTTCTTCATTCATTTATTATAACAATACTTTAATGTTCAACTCATACCTCTGCTTTCTGTCTATACATACTTCTTCTAATTGCCCAAAAAATGAGAAAGTTTTTAGGAGTTATAATATCATTTTCCATGTAGGAATGCAAATCGTTTGATCTTATTGGATTGCTTATGATTTATCTTTCCTATTTACCTTTTTATGATTCTTTAGCATTTTGTATTTGAAAGTCAGATTTTCTATTCAGCTCTAGTCTTTTCATCACAAATGCTTGAAAGTTTTCTATTTCACTGAATACCCATTTTTCCTCTTGAAGGATTGTATTTAATTTTACTATGTAGGAAATTCTTGGTTGTAATCTTAGCAGAATATTATATTGCAAGCCCTTTGATCCTTTGATCCTTCAGTGTAGAAGATGCTAAATCTTATGTTATCCTGACTGTGACTTCAAGACATTTAAATTGGTTCTTTTTGACTACTTGCAATAATAATCTTGGGAGTTTTCATTTTAAGATCTCTTACAAGAGGTGATAGTGAATTCTTTCAATTTCTATTTTACCCTCTGGCTCTGGAATCTCAGAACAGTTTTCTATAATAATTTCTTAAAAGACATTGTTTAGGCTTTTTTTTTTTTAACATGACTTTCAGGCAGTCCAATAACTCTTAAGTTATCTTTTTTTTTTTTTTTTTTGGATTTATTTTCTGTTAGTTGTTTTTCTAAGGAAATATTTCACATTTTCTTCCATTTGTTCTTTTCATTTTGTTGGTTTGATTCTTGATGTCTAATAAAGTCATTAGCTTCCATTTAACCAATTCTACTTTTTAAGGAATTCTTCTTTTCAGTGAATTTTTGTGTATCTTTTCTTCCCCATTTGGCCAATTCTGATTTTCAAGGCATTCTTCTCTACAATGAATTTTTGTGCTTCTTTAACCATTTGGTCTATTCCATTTTTAAAGATTTTTTTTTCAGTATTTTTTATGCCTTTTTTTTTTTTTTTAAAGCAATCCATTAACTTTTTTTTTCATGATTTTCTTGCATCACTCTCATTTCTCTTTCCAATTTTTCCTCCATCTCTCTTAACTTGATTTTTTGAGCTTTTCCATGACTTAAGATAAATTCACATTTTTCTTGGAGCTTTGGATGCAGGAATTTTGACTTGGTGTTTTCTTCTGGGTATATGTTGTGATATTCCTTGTCCCCATAGTTAATGTATATGGTCAGAATTTTTTTTCTGTTGTTTGTACATTTTTTAGCCTACATTTGACTTTTAACTCAATCAATGCTAAAGTGGAGTTCTGCCTCCCAAGAAGAAAAAGCACTGTCCTAAGCTTCAGATTTTTGTGTAGCTGTTTTCAGAGGTAATTCTAGGGACCTATAAGTTTTTGGTTCTTCTAAGATGATATGATCTAGAGAGTGTGTTTCCTCCTCTCTTATACTGTGCACTGGTTTATGAGCAATCAACCTGGAATTGTGATCAAGGTTTTTGCTCCCCTGAGGCTTGTTGTGCTCCTTGCATTAGGATAGGATCCAAGAATAGGTAATTCAAGGAGTCCTGCCCCTGAGGCTAGAAAAGAAAACACTGTAAATCTCCTTCTGACTTGTCAAATTCCTTTACCATCTGGGGGTTTAGAGGTTTGGAAACTGCCACTACTGCCACTGAGTCAGCCTGGTTTGCTGAGATCTAGTCTGCACTGATGAAGCCTTACCCTAGTGCAACAGACCTTTCCTGCTGATCTTCTAAGTTGTCTTGGGCTGAAAAAATTTTTCACTCTATCTTTTGTGTGTGTGTGTGTGTGTGTGTGTGTGTGTGTGTGTGTGTGTGTTTAGAGTCATTATTTAAAGGTATTTGGAAGGACTTGGGGGGAAACTCAGGCAGATACCTACTTTTACTCCTCCATCTTAGTTCCACCTCACAGAGTGTCTCTTTCTAAGCACATCTGTTTCCAAATCTTAGCATGGTCCAATCAGCCAGCTTACTGAAAGGTTTAGTGATGATGAAGTCATTCTTCACACCTTTCTGACAAGTAGCCACCAAATCCTAGGCAAACTTTTCAATGTCAAACATTTTTCTCAGGTGCTCATGTTAATGAGCACTTCTATTTTTTCAAGGTAGATAGAGGAGATAACAGAACTGATTCTTGGTAGTGGATAGCTTTAGATTAACTTTCAGCCAGTGGGATAGTTTTAGTAGCTTTTTTCCCCTACTCTTCCAAGGTCTTTGATAAGATGTCATCTGTATGCCACAAACCTTTCCATGAAGTATCAAGAGCTCTTGTAAATGTTCAGATTGATAGAATCCTACTTGGAAGATGAAAGTGGATTTCCTTTTTCTTATCCACTTTGGGGACCTGCTAATATATACTCTTTGGGTCAAACAATGGAAACCATTGCCTGCCTAACATATTTCAGAGAATGTTGAAATAGTGGTATGGTGTCCTGAGCCCAGTTAGCTCTCTTGCTCAAAATATGATGATTTATGTAGTATAGATCTTTTCAGTCTTCTGTACCACATGATGATGCCATTAATTAATAATCAATAAGCTAGGAGTGTGATTTCTGCCCTCCTTCCCTAGAATTTTGAGGTCAATAATCAATAAAGTGTCTCCCAATTTCCCTAAGATATTTAGATCCTTGAGGATAGAGACTTGTATTCATATTTCCAGTACTTAGTTCAGTACCTGACACCTAACTTGTTGGCTTATTGGCTAACTAATTGACTAAAATTCCCTGCCCTTAAGGTGCTTACATTCTCATGAATATATAGACAAATAAGTGTATATAGAATATAGACACAATGAATATAAGTAGTTTGAAGAGGGAGAATCCTAGGAGGCTAGCAGGATCAGGATCAGGATTAGGAATCAGGAAAGGCTTTCATGAAGAAGGTGACACTTGAGCTGAGTCTTGAAAGAAACCACAGAAATCCAGTGATGTAGGGGAAGGAAGAGAGCCTTCTAGGCCTGGGTGACAGCCAGTGTAAAGGAATGATACATCATATGAATGTTAAAGCAAATGGACAATATAATTGAATTGCAGAGTATGAGAAGTAAAGTCTAAGAGTACTATAAAGGTAGAAATGTGTCAGGTTGTAAAGAGAGAATTTATATTTGATTGTAGAACAATGAGGAACAATTAGAATTTATTGTGTGAGGTGGGGGAGGAGTAACTTTGTTTTAAACTCTGTTTTAAGAGAATCACTGTGAACTGACTCAAATTTATAATATAAATATAATATAATATAAATTCAAGTCATTTCCCAATTGATAAATGATCAAAGGTTATGAACAATTTTCAGATGAAAAAAATAGTCATTTCTAGTCATAAGAAAAAAATTGCTGTAAATCAGTATTGATTAGAGAAATGCAGACTGAGACAACTCTAGTGTTAAGGGACAGGTCAGTTCTCTGAGAGCCTCCACCAGCTGTGGATCATAGCATCTGAAGGAGTTGCAAGGCAGCCTTTGCTGACACAGATGTTGCGGACTGGAAATGAGATAAATTGGAGCCAGAAGGAAGAGAGGAGAAGTCAGACAATGCAACGGCCTCTCAGTCAGAGAGGTCAGAGAACAGCAACTGCCTCTCGGTCTCCTTATATCATCCTCTCACAAGAGGAGATCCATTCTGCAGGTCTGGGTTGGAGCTCCAGCGTTTACTGTCAGGTGGCTCCCGTTATTCCAACAGCTTCCTGTATTACAACACTCCGGGATACTATTTTGCCTCTCTCAGATTGGCTAAGATGACAGGAAAAGATAATAATAAATGTTGGAAGGAATGAGGGAAAATTGGGACTGTAATGCATTGTTCATAAAGTAATTCAATCCTTGTGGAGAGCAAGTTGAAACTCTGCCCAATGGGCTATAAAACTGTGCATATCCTTTGATCCAGCAGTGTCACTACTAGTCTGTATCCAAGAGATCATAAAAGAGGGGAAAAGACCCACATGTGCAAAAACGTTTGTAACAGTTCTTTGCATAGTGGTTAAAAAAAAATCAGAAATTGAGTGGATTCCCTTCTGTTGGAAAGTGGCTCAATAAGTTATTGTTAATGGAATGTTATTATACTATAATAAATTATATACAGGCTTATTTCAGAAAAGCTTGGGAAGACTTACATGAACTGATGCCGAATGAAGTGAGCAGAACCAAGAGAACATTGTACACAACACCACCAAGATTATATGATGATCAATTGTGATGGACTTGGCTCTTTTCAACAGTGCAATGGCTCAAGGTAATTCCAATAGACTTGGGATGGAAAATATTATCCATATCTAGAGAGAGAAATGTGGAGACTGAATGTGGATTGAAGCAAAATATTTTCACTCTTTTTTGTCTGTTTACTTTTTCTTTTGCAAGGTTTTTCCCTTTGGGTTTGATTTTTCTTGCACAATATGATAAATATGGAAATATGTTTAAAAGGATTGCACATGTTTAATCTATTGCTTGCTGTCTTGGGAAGAAGAGAGGTAAGGAAGGGAGAGAGAAAAATTTGAAACATAAATGTCTTGCAAAAATGAATGTTGAAAACTATATTTACATTGATTTTGGGGAAAAATGCTATTTAGAAAAAAATAAATACAGACAACAAAGGTAACTAAAACAAACAAACAAAAAGAATCAATTTGCCATCTGTATGGAGAATAGTGGGAAGAAGCTTGAGCAAGAAGACCAAATAGGAGGTCAATGCAGTAGTTCTAGTGAGAGATGAAGAAAACTTGAACTACAGTGACTGTGAGTAGAGAGAAGAACACTTTTAGGAGAAATCTTATAGAAATAGAAATGACAAGATTTGGTAACTGATTAGATATATGAGGTCATGGAGTTGAATGGGTAATTGTTTAGTAGTTGCATTGAATAAAATTCTTAAATATTTCAAAGTTGACTGTCTACAAGATTGTACTTGTATAAATTACATTCCCATTCTAATAAATACTATGCATTCATTTATAGAAATCTTTCTGAATTTCTTAAAGCTGTCCATTTTGCTATTTATTATGGCAAAAAAAGGTCCCTTAATTTTAAGTTCTTTGTTATCCAAAAATGTTTTTTGTTAATATTCTTGAACATATATTCTCTACTTTCTTTAATCTCTTTGGGATATAGGTCTAGTGTTGGTATTTCTGGGCATGCCCCATTTAGTAACTTTTGGGGCATAGTTCCAAATTGCTTTCTAGAATGGCTGGACCAATTCACAGCTCCACTGAGTATATATTAATATACCCTTCCAACATTTGTCATTTTCCCCTTTCTGTCAAAATTTAGTTGCCTTTAGTTTCCATTTCTCTATTAGTGATTTGAGTCATTTTTCTATATAGTTATGAATAACTTAAATTTTTCTTTTAGAAATGACTGGTTCTTTGCCCAATTCTCAATCGGGGAAATGGTTCTTAATCTTATAAACTTGAACTAGTCCCTTATATGTCTCAGAAATGAGACCTTTACTGGATAAACTCTGTAAAAAGAATTTTTTTCACCAATTAATTGTTTTCCCTTTATTATTTGCTTCGTTGTTTTGGTTTTTTTTTATGTAAATTGTCTGTTTTGTCTTCTGTGATTCCTTTTATTTCTTCTTTGATCACAAACTTTCCCCCCCACCTATAAACTTGAAAGTTATTTTCTTCTTTGTTCCTCTAATTAGTTTATATTGTGACTTTTTTAATCAGATGTCTATTTGTAATTTATCTTATGATATGGTGTGAGGTATTGGTCTAACCATAATTTCTGCCAGACTGCTGTCCAGTTTTCCCCAAAGTTTTTGTTTAATAGTGAATTCTTATCCCTGTAGTTGGTGTTGAAGTTTATTGAACAGTGGTCACTGGATTAATTTGTTTCTGTATATTGTGTACATAATCTGTTCTACTAACTGACCTCTTTGTTTCTTAACCAGTACCAAATTGTTTTGATGATTTGTAGGATAGTTTGACATATGGTACCACTAGGCCTCCTTGCTTCCCACTATTTTTCCTGTTATTCCCTTTGATATTTTTGATAAATATTCCAAATAAACTCCAGTTGATTTGGTGATGACAGAGTTGGGTTGTGTCAATTTAAAAGGAGAGAGAGCTTTCACTTTCACTTCTGAACTGTGAATTCTAACTTTCTTTCTAACTGGGGCTAACAGTGGAAGTTCCGTCCCAATGCCTTTCCTGGGTGCCTTTCCCTACCCTGTCAGCAAAAGCAATTGCTTGAACATGGCAGCTGCAGTGTATGTATCGGTATAGATGATCCTGAGACAAGATGGTCTCTTCTGCTTTATCTCCTTCCCTTAGAATATGTAAGCAGTTATCTTAAGATGGATGTTCCTAAACTCTGTGGCAGTCTTGTGAGTTCAAGAGAATGACTATTCCTTGGTCTCTAGTCAAGACTGACTGCTAACAAGGGAAGTTTTCTGCATTAGAGAAGATAGCTACTAATAGAAAAAGAGCCCATCCTTGCTCTGACTAGACAGAAGAACTTTTATCACAGCAATTCCTGAATCCCCAAAAATATGGTGGAATAGTCCAGATCAGTGGCACTCTGGTTTTACACAATAGCAGTGGGTAGCCCAATAATATTTATCTCTGGCATGGAAATGCGGTAAAGTAAAGGAGCTCAGGTTCCAATGCAGGGGTATATTAGTACTACCTTGGTCAGGATAGGGGAGATAGTATTTAACCTGGCATGGGGCATAGCCATAGCACGTCAACCCAAAGGGTTTCTGTGGAGGGGAGAGAGGGGAACAGCACTCAATTTCCATTTCTCTATTAGTTATTTGAATCATTTTTCTTCATAGCTATAATTAACTTAGATTTCTTCTTTTAGAAATAACTGGTTCTTTGACCAATTCTCAATGAGGGCGTAGCTCTTAATCTTATAAACTGAACTAGTCCCTTATATGTCACGGAATAATCTTTATTAGATACTTGGTGGTAATAATATTCAGGCCCCTGTGCAGGTGGGAATTTCTTGACCCTGGGAAGAGAGGTACAGTAGGGCCCCATCACAGAGAAGCAACTTTGAGATCAGAGAAAGGAGTAAACAGCAGCATTCCAATTCCATGGGAGAGAGCATCACTTAGCCCTGGCATAAGGAGGTACATGGTAGGGGTAATGTTTAAGTACCCTAGTAAGTACACTGCAAGACAATAGATTCTCAAGTTCTTGTTCTTGGCTTTCACATTCAAATACTACTGGCAATAAACCTTTCAGGCTTTGAGCTATCCTACAAGCAAATCCCTTAAGACAGTAGAATCAAGTGGTTGATTTCATTGCCCAGGTTCTTAAAATATCAAGAGAACTGCTGTACCAGTTCCAATGCTCTTATGATGAAGAGAGCCATATATACTCAGAGAGGGGACTGTGGGAACTGAGTGTGGTTCACAAGATAGCATTTTTACTCTTTTTGTTGTTTGCTTGCGTTTTATTTTCTTCATCAATTTTTTTCAGTTTAATTTGGTTTTTCTTGTGCAGCAAGATAATTGTATACATATGTATGCATATTTTAGATTTAACATATATTTATACCATGTTTAACATATATTGGACTCCTTGCTATCTAGGAGAGGGGGTGGGGGGAAGGAGAGGAAATTGGAACACAAAGTTTTGCAAGGGTTAATGTTGAAGAATTATCGATGCATGTGTTCTGAAAAATAATAAAAAAAAAACTTTAATTAAAAAAAAGAGAACTGCTGTAATCATAAACCTCAGAGCTTCAGAAATGTAAGGGACCTCTGAGGATATTTCATCCAACCTTCCTTCTAATACAAGAATCCTTCCATTTTATCCTTGAGGGGGAAGGATCATTTAGCTTTGGCTGGAATATTGTCCCTGAATTGGTGACTCCTTCTGCTCAATGGGACTTGTTTTCCTCCCCTCTGAAAGTGGTTGGGCCAAATGATTCCTGAGGTCCTTCTCTAGGGATAGAGGTAATAACTAGACCTGTGATTTTATTGGAATAGAGGAAATGCCCAGATGAGGAAACTCCCTCCATAATGCATGTCAGCAATGTATCATCCTAGAGAACTGCCTCTGACACTGAGTGGTTACATGACTTGCCAGGATCACTCAGCCAGAAGTAGAAACTCGTGGCAAAACAAATCTATTCTGTTCACATCTCCTTAAATTACATAGTTAGCCCTTTCAGGACAAGGATCATGTTTCATTTTCCATCTCTGTACCCACAACATATAGGGTTCCCATGCAGTGCTGGCAACTATTGACCTATGGGAAAGGAGCTCACAAATGGGGATATATCTTTGTCATGACATCTTATTATTCTCCTCAAACAGCAAACAGGTGGTTAAATAAATACAGAAACCAAATAAATCCATCACCCCAATGCCCATTTACCAGCTTCTGACAGTCATAACTAAGATGGGGCCACTGACACTTTTTTTAGGGTGCTGAAATTTAGAGGATATAGAAATATTTGAATGCCATCAGAAAGTAGAAATAACTGTACTTCGTACCTAGTGAGCAAGTTAGTTAATTCAAATAATAAAAATGGATAGTATGCTTCTATTTCTCTCACTGAAGTCATAGCCTAGGTAAATTCTTCACCAGCTCAGTTGAGTCCACCCCCTCCTCTGGCAGAGAGCTCACTATGTCCTAGGAGGGTCTCTGTTCTCCTCCCTCCAAACTCTCTGTCCTGGGGCATGTTCTAGGATTTCGCTCTCCCATGAGGCCTTCTGTTCCAAGATTTGAGTACCACCTCCCACCAAAAGTGAATTTGTCTTTGAAAGTTAATTTGGAAGTGTCTTTTGCATTGGTGACATAGGGGCCAGAATGGTTAATTATGGCTCCGGCCCACAGTTTAAAGTTATGCACACAAAAGACAGACTTGAGTGAGGAGCAAGGCCCGTTTCAGGCCAGAGCAAACTTCCATCTGTTCATTATCCTGATGTGTCACGGTGGCAATATGCCCGACACAGTCACACCAAATGTACTTTCACGCTTCTGCATTTCAAGCATTTTGAGAGTGAAACAATTGTTTTGGTGATTTAAGGTTTTAAATTGGTTAAGAGGCAGAGGAAGGAAGCTCTTTGGCTAGCTTGGAGGAGGACAGAAAAAAGTGCTAAAGGATTTAAGCTGATTGTTGTGACAATTTATCTCTTTCATACCACTAGTTTATCACCTAAGAGTCCTCTGATTAGTTACAGGTTGTTGTTGTTGTTTTTGTTTTTTTTGTTTTGGTTTTTTTTTCATCCATCAGCTTAGCCAGGTAGCAGAGTGGATAGAACTGCTCATCCTGGAATCAGAAAGACCTGACAGAAAATTGGCCCTATATTTACTTTAAATGTGTGAATGTGGGAAAGTCACTTAAACTCTGTTTGCCTTATAAATCTCAACTATAAAATGGGGATAATAATAGCACCTATCTCTCCCAGGGTTGTTGTGAGGATCAAATGAAATAATATTTGTAAAGCATTTAGCACAGTATCTGCCACACAATAGTTGCTATAGAAATGCTTGATCAAGAATCATTGATACTCATCTATACAAGACAGATCAATCCCAGGACAGAAGTTCTAGGACTGAGATTAACAGCCATCTGAGCAGCTAAAGGTATCCCTGAATGAGGAGGCTAATTTATGAACTTTGCACATAGTAGGTATTTAATGAATGATTGATACATGAATGAATCTTAAGATTATATAGGTGTGTAATGTGTACAGGATAATACTATTAAAATTCATATAATAAAATATACTTTAAATGAATTTTATTAGTATCTTTTCCTTTATATTACCTCATTTGCTCCCTCCCTAACCCTTTCAGAAAGCCATTCTTTTTTTTTTTTTTTTTTTTTTTTTTTTTTTTTTTTTTTTTTGCTGAGGCAATTGGGGTTAAGTGACCTGCCCAGGGACACACAGCTAGGAAGTGTTAAGTGTCTGAGACTAGATTTGAACTCAGGTCATCCTGACTTCAGGACTGGTGGTCTATCCACTGCACCACCTAGCTGTCCCTGCTGTTCTTTATAATATAAAAAAGAAAGTAAAAAAAAAGAATTCAGTAACACAATATGCAATATTCCATACCCATGGTCACTCACCTCTACAAAGAAACAAAGGAGACGCATTCTCATTTAGCTTTATCTTTTTGGTTCTTCTGAATTTATCCTTCAAAAGAGAACATTGTCATATATTGAGCAGAACACAAAGGAAAATTGAATGTGTAGTGAATATCTATTTTATAAAGCTTAATTAAAAAAATAGAATAAATTCATGTTACTTTCAAAGCTGTCCTGCTTATTTGTGTTTCCACCTGAATATATTTTTATTTTCTTTTTTTTACATTTTAAATCTGTTTCAATGCCTCTCCCTTCTTTTTGTATCACTGTTGCTAATCTCTCAAAACAGAAGAAATCCATCCCCAGTTCCTTTATTTCTCTTACTTAATTCTCAATGCCCTTTTCAGACATTAAAGTTTTAAAGGAACATTTTATCTTTCCCCTCTATTATTAATATCTTAGCATTAAGTCATTATATATCCCCTCAAACTATTCAAATAAACTTATCTTTCTAGGTTTCTCTTGACACTTGTGTTTGCATTTCAAAGTTCCCATTCAGCCATAGTCTTTTCAACAGAAGTACTTGAAAGTATTTTAATCCATTAAAGATCCATTTCCCCCCCCTCTGTAGGATTATACTCAGCTTTGCAAGGTAAGATATTCTTGACTGTAATTCTATCTCTTTTGCCTCTTGAAATATTGTATTCCAAAATTTCTTGTTTATAGAAGGCCTCTTGTTTCTGATACCATATATCTTATATGTTTCTTTCTTTTTTTTTTTTAATCTTTTGATTTTATCCTATTATTTCTGTCTGTCTCCTGGAGTCATTGAATTCTTTTGAGATTCAGAGTGATGGATTTTCAAGGATTTATATGGCTTCTTAAGAGAGTGCTTGAAGCTTCTGAGTCCTTACACATCTAGTTTGTCTTGGTCTAAACACTGCTGTGTTGTGCTGGTTCTTACCATATGGGGGCTTCTAAGCCCGTGGGACTGTTTTGAAGCAGCTCTTATAGTCTCTCCAAAGAAAACTCCACAGGTTCTATGTGTCTCTGGTCTTGCTAAGAGTTTGCTGACTTGTTTGCCCAATCTATTATTGCCTTTACTGGTAGTCTTGTTTCCTGTGACATGACCTTCTGGCGGACTTTTTGTGTAGTTGCAAGGTAGAAAAAATCATTTATGACAGACAATATCATATTTATTGATAGTAATTTGGTATAGTGCAAATTTCAGATTATTGCTAGAGTGAATTTATGGGAGCTGGCCCTCTAGTCAGTTGTCATTCAGTCAGTCATCTTGACTTGAAATCCCTAATATGCTTTTTATAATTACCCTTTTATACTCACCTGGAATGAACTCTCTCTTTACAATGCTTTATGTCTCTATTCTACCTCATCCCCCAATTACTTTTTGTTTATCTTATATATAGTTTGTGTTTACTTATATATGTACATGTTGTTTTCCTTTGATATAGCTGAAATATCTTAAGAATAGGACTGTCTCATGTTTATTTTTATATCCTCAGCATCTAACACAATACTTGGCACATGACAGATTACTAAATGTTTATTGATTAATTGACCCCCAAAGTCTCCCCAAGGTGTGCTTTGTAGATAAAACACATTTAGTGAAGGCACAGTGTTAAGGAAGCCAATGTTAAAAATTTAAGCCACATATGATCTAAAAAAAGTCTTTCCATTCAGGGGAAAAATAAAAACTACTTAGGTCCATGAGCTACACTTCCAAGTTTATAATAACAAGACATTGTCACAAAGGGGCAGAGCTAAATTTTGGAGAAGGGAGGTGATTCAATAGTGATATAAATCCTCTCCTGAAGGACAACTAAATGTGCGCCTATGTACAACAATGTGGCAGATGGATCAAAAGCATAAACTTTAGGAAAAGCCTAGTGCCCAATTTCTTTAATTGGTTTACAAACTCATGTGGAATCTTGTTACTAAATGTAGGAGTTTTATGATTTATTATCAGTAAAGGTTTTATTTTATAGGTCTTTTATATATCTATACACCTGGGATCATGTAAAAATTTCTTGGGCAAAAAGAAGTTATGTGTAGAAACAGTTTAAGAAGGTCTGATGTAGTGAGCAGAGAATGGGTTCAAATCTTACCTCAAGCAATAATTGCATGATCATATGCAAGGTACTTTCTTGGAGCATCCTCTTATATAAAATGAGGATAATAATACTTGTACTAGCTACGAGAGAGAGAGAGAGAGAGAGAGAGAGAGAGAGAGAGAGAGAGAGAGAGAGAGAGAGAGAGAGAGAGAGAGAGAGAGAGGAGGGAGGGAGGAGGAAAGGAGGGAGAGAGAGAGGTGTGTTTGTGAACTTTACTGCATCATATAAATGTTGAGTAGTCATAGTGATTGTTTCAATTTAACAAGTTGTGTTTTAGTGAGGGTGGTGAAGCTCTGGATTTGGGTGCAGATTTTCTATCTGTAAGGAATTTCCAGTGAGGAAACTCACTTCCCCAATGAAGATCAGTAAGCATTTTGCAGCTTAGTTTTTATAAAATAATCTGGAATCATTGAGAAATTAATTGACATGCCCAGAGTAACACAACCTGAATGTGATAGAGTTGAAATTTAGAAACACTGCTTTCTGACTCTGATCCAGTCTATATTGAATAAAGATTCAACATAGGGAATTTTTACATCCCAAGATAGTGTGGGGAGTTGGGCATCTAAGTGGGGGAAGACTGAGGGAAGCTCTACTGATAAGGGACTCCAGGCCTAACTATGTTGCCTAAGACCCAGCTCTGGGTGAGAAGGAAAAAGAACACCTGAAGAATGCAGGAGCAGTGGAGCAGAGATGCTGCTGGCTGTGGGTACATTCAGAAGGGTGGAGTTCTTGGTTTCTCTTGGAGATCAGAGGGGAGAACTAAGGGAGGACCTGAGGCCAGAGGCACAATGTCTGCACTCCAGATCTAGAAGGGATTATGCTAACAAGCTCTTATTTATTTATTTTTTAAAGAGCAGACAAAGAGAAAAAATCTAACAACAGAAAATTACTATGGGAATAAGGAAAGATGGGAGGGGGGGGGTTGTCTTCAGAGGAAGAAGTTGAAAAAAATTTAAAAAACCAAACCTCTCCTACCACAAAGAGTAATGTTAAATGGTCACCTGCTCAAAAAGATCTCATAGGAGAATTTTAAAAAGACTTTGAAAATAAAACAAGAAAGATGGAGGGAAAAACTAAAAAAATTAAGAACAATACAAGAAAAACAAGAAGATTTTTGAATGAAAGTCTACCAACTAGAATAGGAGATTCAGAGTCTTAAGGAAGAAAATGACTCCTTGAAGACTAGAATTGGGTAAGAGGAAACCAGAGAAGTGATCAGAAACCAAGAAATAATTTTTAAAAATGTAAAGAATGAAAAAAAAAATAGAAGAGGATATGAGACAGAAGAAAAACAACAGATCTGGAGAACACATTGAAAAGAGAAAATATAAGAATAATTGCACGATCTGAAAGCTAGATAGTGGGTAGAAGTAAAACAAAGAGAGGGGGGATAGGAAATAAGATTATTATGTCAAACATAATGATAATGATCAGGAGTAGAACTTTTTGTGGGAAAAAACAGAACTAGTAATCACTGATCTCAGATAAAGTTAAAGCTAAAATAGATTTAATCAAAAAAGAAAAATAGGGAAACCACACTATATGTCAGCCATATTAATCAATATTGTTTTAGATTATTAAAAAACTAGATAGTGTAAGGTTGGAATATTATAGAAAATGATGAGTTGGAGTATTTAGGAAAATATGGAAAGACCGACTTATGAAGGATGATGTTATCCATCTTCAGAGAAACAGAGCACAAACAAGTATAATGCAGCTTGTATGAATGTACATGTATACATATGTGGATGATTGCAGAAACCTGTATATGTATGTGTATATGTTTGCATATATTGTAGCCTTCTTGGGGAATATGGGGGGGAGGAAAGAAGAAAAAAGAGAATAAAGTAAAAAGTACAGTGAACAAAAAAAAACCTACAAGGAAGTAAAGAAATGATGGACAGCTCTGAACATAATATATAGTATTTATTATTTAGATTTCCTTAAAATGAAAATTTTTTCTCACATTTTGAATCCTCTCATGTTCTATTGTGCACATGACAATTGTTTTTCCTTTTCTGTTTTTTTCTTTTTCTATTTGAAAATTAATAAAAAAGATTTTTTAAAAGAACATTATGATAAAAAGGCTAAATAAGACCCTACCAAAATACTTTTGGAATAAGTGAATATCAGCTCATGGAGCAATAATAAAGCATAAACAATGAGCTATTAGAATTGTAGAATGTAAAAACCAAAGCAAAGCAAATAATAATCCAAGCAACCAACAATCTATTTTCCTTCTAGATGGAATATACAAGGCCATAAGACCCTTGAATAGAATTTTTAAAGCCCTCCATGGGAAATATTTGCATGAATTCAGTCAAAAATAAGTTAACAAAGAAGTCTTGAAAAAAAATGACTTAATTGTGCAGATTTGTTTAGGGGAAATGCAAGCATTTATAGTGGCATCCAGGACCAGGTCATTAATACCACCAGTTAGAGAAGGGATGTTTTTAAGGAGCTTGCTCTTGGTCATTAATATATATCATTCAAGGAAATGTTAAAAACTGTATAACATGTTGCTGTAGTCTATAAAAATTTAGGACCTACTGGATTCCTCATATGGCTAGAATGGTGCATCATAGACTCAATATTATTCATGAAAGGACTGATGACAAATCATACCATAAATACAGAATTCAACCAAAATTATAGGTCCAAGTGTTACCAAAAATTGCTTGAACATAATATTGATCCATAAAATTCCATGAACATCATTTTAAATAAATGTCAGCCTCCCCAAACGAAATTGCCGATAGTGAAAAGCACTCAAAATATAGAGATCTAGCAGGGAAGATCAAAATCATGCGGGAATAGTACAAGGTACATTTTATCTCCATTGTGCTATTTGTCAATGAAGTTATACCAAGGATGATTTAAGTGATGTTAGAGAGGATTAACTTATATCCTAATAAATGAAATTTTAAAAGTAGCTCTTTTATCCACTTGTGGAATAGTAGTATAGTGACGCATCCTAGCGCTATTTCTATCTGAATCCCATCAAAGAAGATAAGACTGAAATGGTACTGCCAACAAAGTAAATGGTATAGCCTAAGGTTATGTCAGCATTTTTGGCTGCTATGTCATATTATTAACTCATAACAAGTTTACAATCCATTAAATATTCTCCACTCAATTCAGGAACCCTTTGTCTAGATATGTGTCATACTTGTACAGTTGTTTCTTTTATCATAAATATCGGATTTGATAGCTCTATTGAATTTCATCTTCCTAAATTTGATTCATTGTTCTAATTTGTTGATTTGTTCAATTCCATTAGAATCGATATGCTAACTACTCTTATTAGCTTCATGTAATCTGCAAAATTGACAAGAATGACATCAAAGCTTTTGACAAAATTGCTGAACGGGACTGGACCAACTATAGATATCCAAAGTATTTCTCTAGAGTCCTTGGTTCAAGCTAATATCAACTTATCAAACTAATTCTAAGGCTGGTTGTTATTAGTAACTGTTGATCATTTGTATTAGTAAAAGGAATTACTTCATCAAAAGTACCCCAAGCCTGAAATCACAGGTATGGACCAACAAATAATGATAAATGTAATTATAATATTACAAAATACCATATAAATAATTATCATGAATTTCAGAGTTTGAGTTAGCAGATACCTTAATATTTATTTCTTTCAAACTATATAAAAATCCCCTTCTGCTTTGATATTTGATAATCTTATATTTCTATAGCATTTTAATTCACAAAGTGCTTTTTCACAAATAAAAATTTATGAGTTAAATAGTACAAGTGTGATCCCTTTTACAGATTAGGAAACTGAGGCTTAAGAAGGTTAAGTGATCTTCTCAGGAACATACAGCTATAATGTTGAAGACAGGATTTAAACCTACATTTTTTATAACTCCAAATCTAACAGTAGATAAGGTACATAGTTTTTAAAAAGATAAAGAAAAAATTTCATGATGAAAGAAAGGAAAAAATATGTGTGTGTATAAAGAAACAGTTTATATATTATGATATATAATGATATATTAATTATATCATCATACCATTATTGAAGATTATAAGTTACTACTATTTTTATAGCTGATAATGTTTATACCTAATAGGAGTAGAAAAATAATTTTTAATATATACTACTAACTTTAATATGCACTACTAGTATATTAGTAGCACTAGTAGACTGCTAGTTTATACTAATTTAATATAAATTACTAATTATATATGTACATATATGTGTGTATATATATTATTGTTGTTGTTTAGTCATTTAAATCACATCTTTGTGATCCTATTTAGGAGTTAAATGGTAAAGGTATTGAAGTGGTTTGCCATTTCCTTCTTCAGTTCATTTTACAGATGAGGAAACGGAGGCAAATGGGGTTAGTGACTTGCCCAGAGTCACATAGCTATTAAGTGTCTGAGACTAGATTTGAATTTAGGTCTTCCTGACTCTAGGACTAGTCCACTATCCACTGTTGTTCCTAATTCTCTAATTTAAAGGTGACTGCTATTCACTGTGAGAGTTTGGTAAACACTGTTTTAAGGATGAAAGGGTTTATAAAGATTAGGTTTGAGTAGAGATTTCCCCAGCTGATAAGTGATGAGAATCAATGGTTTATGTGATGCATATGTTCCTAAATGGACCAATAACATTGAAGTCGCAGACCAGAATGAAGCACATGAATTTTCCCTCCTCGTGTGTTTCTTAGGCTCCTCAAAGTGTGTGTTTACTCTTTACCACAGATAGGAAATGTACTGGTAAAAATTGCATGTAATTGTGATATAGTTTATTATATATGTGTAAAGAGATATAGATACATTTCTTTCTATATGTATATATTTTCATTAATATACTTGTATTTGCAATAGAATTTTTCTTTTGCTTCATTATTAAACAAATGGTTATGTTTAAGATTCAAAAGTATCACTATTGTGAGTATAAATTATGTACCATGTGGTTGTATAGAGAGAAAACTTGCCTGGAGGCTCAGATACTCTAGTAGTAAGTAGGGAAGTGTATTTTCCTTTAACAGGGTGATTCCTAGGACCCTGAGCAAATATTTGAATGTAAATGTGTCATGTTATTTTATTTCTGGATACTTAGACCTGCTAGCATGAAAGGACACTAGAGTGAGGAAGCCAAAGAGAAAAGGGCAGGTATCTCACGTACCTAGGTCAGAGGTATTGGGACTCTATACAGAGGTTTTAACTAGCGCCACTGACTATACCTATTTATAGTGATCTCTCAACTTTTAAAGTTTAAAGTGAAATAATAGCTCATATTTCTGTAGTGCTTAAGTGGTGTCAGAGACAGCACTGAAACCCAGTTGTAGAATAAAGATGACCCTTTGGGTGGCAGGTCAGACTGCTTAAGTTTGTTTATTAGACAGATAGCTGATTGACAAAGTCTCTTTAAGACTGTACCACTGACTGGGTCAACAATTTAATTTTTATAAATCAGCCAGAAACAGGAAGGGAAAGAAATATGTGTAAGGGCAGTGAGAAGCCAGATGTCTGTTGATGTCCAGACTTTGTCAGTACCAAAATTGGGGCATCTTGCAATTGCTGGAACAAGGTGAAAGAGACAAATAAACCAGACAGTTGCCAAGGCAAGGATGGGCACTTAAGGGTCAATGACATTTTGTTAAAAATGTAAGGTTGCCTCTGTGGCTTACAAAGTGCTTTCCTCACAGAGATCTGTGAGTGGAAAGATTGCTATCGTCCTGTGGATCATGGATTTGGAGCTGGAGGGACCTTAAAGATCCTCAAATCCAACCTTCTTATTTTATAGATAGGAATCTGAGGCCCAGTTTAATGACTTACCCAATGTCACAGAGATCTATCCAATAGACCACACTGCTAAAGTGTCAGAACCAATCCTCAGATCCAGAAGACTGCCCTCTCTTCTTCTATCCCAGTGGTCTGAAGGCTTGCTCATTCTTAATGCTCACAGAAAGAAGGAAGCAAGCATTTTTACTGAGTATTGTGTTAAACACTTTATATTATCTCATTTGATCCTCCCAACAACTTTGGAAAGTAGATGCTATGATTTATTATCCCTATTTTACAGCTGAGAAAACAAAGGTTAAAAGATGTGGTGACTTTACAAGAATCACTCAGATAGAAAGTATTTGAGACTGGATTTTAATTCAGTTCTTCCTGACTCCAAAAAAGCTCCCAAAGTAATAAAACAGTGAGTTAATTGGAGAGCCAGAATTTTGTAATGCCAATTTTCTGATTTCCAGTTTTCTACTCATGAGACTACTGGCACTTCTCTGGTCCCTCCAGTATCAACCAGGATCACCCATCTAACGGCCAATTACATCAAGCCTTTCCCTTGGGATCTGATGGTTTTTGTTTTTACTTTTGAGATCCAATCCTTAACTAAGAGTACAATTCTTTCATGGTAACTTCTGGAATAGGTGGATCATGGCTATTGTTGAGGGTACAGGAAAAGCACTGGATTTGGTGCTCAAAGGTCCTGAGTTTAAATCAGTTTAAGCCCCTGAGGCTTCTATTTCCTCATATAAAGTGAGGGGTTATATCAGGTAACCTTCTAGATCCATTCCATTTTTTCACTATTTTAACTTTGTTTTATTATTTCTTAATGTCTCATGTAGTCATTAGCTTTTGTTTAATTCCAGTTTAAAAAAAAAAAAAAAACTTATTTCAGTGCAATTTTGTAACTCCTTTTTTCCATTTGGCCAATTCTGTTTTTAAAATGTTCTTTTTTTCCATAATAAAATATACAATTCTCTGTTTAGTTTTTAAAGTACTTCACAACCTGGAATCTCTGATCTTCGTCTATATATTCCTTTCTCCTTTATCATTCACTGCTATTGGGCTCTTTGCTGTCCCTTGCACATGACAAACACTACATATCTTATTCCATATATTTTCCCTATTCCTGGAATTCTCTCTCCAGTTTTACCTCCTGACTTCCCCGACTTTTTTAAAGTCCCAGCTAAATTCTCACTCCTACAAGAAGCCTTTCCTTATCTCCTAGTGTGAATGCCCTTTCTCTGTAATTATCTCTGATTTGCCTGTGTGAATCTTATATGTACATAGCTATTTGCTTGTTGTCTCCTCTTTTTCTCCATTAGACTGAGAAATTTTTGAGAGCAGTGACTAGTTGTGGGTTTTTAAGGTCTTTCTTGATATTTCTAATGGTTTGCACAGTATGTGACACATAGTTTGTACTTAAATAAATGTTTGTGGACTTTAGTAATGGAAGATGTTTAGCACTAAGCACAATTAGGGAAAAAAATTTCCTTTAGACCAGGGTGTTCAACCTTTCCATGTCACAGACCTCTTTGGCAGTCTGGTGAAGCCAATGGATCCTATCTCAGAATAATAATTTCAAAATATGTAAATATATAGAATTATTGAAAAACCCAATTATATTTAAATAAAGATGCAATTTTTTCCCAGGCGATTTTCCCCCTGAAATCTATTCCTAGGTCCCTTTGAAGCCTCTAATCCCAAGATAGGAACTCCTGCTATAGACAGTGAAATCTGATTATGTTAAGTTTAGGGACATCGCTGAATCTCCTGAGTGTAATAATCCAAGAAAGTTTGTACTAAATATCAATACAGGAAAAAAAAACAACAGTTTAATAAGGAAAATCAACTGTCTAGGTCATGATATGTAGTTAGTTGGACAATCGGTAGAGCTGGTCCATCAAATCATATATTTTGTACAGAAACTAAGCTGGAGAGCAAGCTATTCAACAAGGAAAAGAAAATGGGTTGGATTGCTTTTAGACCATTTCTCAATCCTTCTAATTACTTTAAGTTTCTTTATAAGGAGAGGGGGAAGTTAATCTTTTTGTTGTTGCTAATTTTTTTTTCTGGTGTGGTTCTATGGTTATAAGAAATAGAATATGATTATCTCCAAAGAATTAATATTGAGCATCTCTCCAAGGGCAGTGTACAGGTATAAAGAAGCTGCAACACATTCCCATAAAGAGTCACACAAGAGAAACAACAGTGAGGATGTCACTGCTGGTATATTTAATTGGAAAGGAAGGTCAGTCAGTCATTAAATATTTCTTAAGCATCTACTATGTGGCAGGCACTATGTTACAGAAACAAATATGAAAAAATAAGTTTCTGACCTCAAGGAGATTACAATCTAACAGTAGAATACAACACATAAAAAGGAAGCTGAAAGCAGATAGGAAAGGAGGGTAGAGAGGAAGGAGGATGGAGAAGTGTAAAGGAATGTAGCAGGGTGGGACATGAAGAGATGGCTGGCCTGGGTACCCTCAATAAATGCAGGCTTTGGGAGGAGCTCTTTGTTCTTGTCCTTCAATCAGAGAGTTCTTAGGGCAAAGGGGACTGATAAGAAATTGAGATCCAAAGTCATGCATTCTTTTTTTTTAAATTTTTTTATTATATTTTTATTTACAAGATATATGCATGGATAATTTTTCAGCATTGACAATTGCAAAACCTTTTGCTCCAACTTTTCTCCCCTTTCCCCCTCACCCCTTCCCCCTGACGGCAGGTTGACCAATACATGTTAAATATGTTAAAGTATAAGTTAAATACAATATATGTGTACATGTTCAAACAGTTGTTCTGTTGTATAAAAAGAATAGGACAAAGTCATGCATTCTTGAAGGATGATGAGGTTCTGTTTATCAGATTCCTATAAATACAAAAATGTGTACCTGAGTGGGAAATGAAGGTGGGTTAGTTATGTAATAAGAGCAAGGACAGATATCTCTTCTGCTCAAACAGTATCTATTCAAGAAATTTAGAGGAAAGCACATGAAGAGGGAGGGAGGATTTGGGTAGGATTCATGGTAAGACAGAGATATTAGAATAAGGAGGTATAAATGGGTTCTGAACTGCATTGTTGGAGGGATTACCTATATTGGTGGATTCAGTTCATTTAAAAAGTGACCTTAAAAAAGTAAGGCAAGAAGAAAAAGAAGTAAGGCAACTTCTTAGAGCCCCAGGAAACTCCTTATAATTATCAATCACAGAATAGGTATTGATCTGCATTGTTATTGAGAGTATACTCATTTGGAGCAAAAAAAAAAAAAAAAATTCTATTATGTACAAAATGTTGTACTAGGTCCCAGAGATACAAAGGAAAACAACCAGTTCCTGCATTCAATCAGCACATAGTCTATTGGGAAGGAGAAGGAAAGAGAATAAGCAATTATAAAGGGCTTACTATATGCTAGTACTAAGTGCTTTATAAATTATCTCATTTGATCCCTGCAAGAACTTTATGAGAATAGGGCTATTATTAGTCCTATTTTATAGTTGAGAAAACTGAGGCAAACAGACCAGAGTCACACATCTAGTGTCTGAAACTGGATTTGAACTTGGATCTTTTTTTGTCTCTAGGCCCAGCACACTGTACATTGTACTATCTAGGTAGCATCTGTGATACTGGGAAATCAAAAATTCATTTTAAAATTACCTTGCTACTAGTTCACAGTTTTGGGAAAGAACTTTATGAATCCTAAAGTATTAGAGAAATGTGAACAATCATTTTTATTGTTTTCTCATGAGATCATTAAAAGTTAAATAATGCAATGAATGTGAAAAGTTACAAGTGCTAGGGAAATGTAAGCTGCTAATATCAGAGAATTGAACATATTTTTCGGGGGGAGAAAAGATGCAAAAAAAACCCTGGTTCTATGATTGATGAGACTGTTCAGGCAGAGAAGTCTCATTTAGTGCCAGGAAAGTCAACTAGCACTGAGTGTGCTCAACAGACTGGGGGTTGTGGCCTCCCCAAGGGTGTGAATCTTCCTGGAAGAGGCAAGTTGACAGGGATCAATCCACTGCCTTTAATGAGAAACTCTCTCTGAGTGAAGGAGACACTGGAGGATTTTGGTGTGATTCCTCTTCAGCATGGGACAGCTACCCAAGTTGTCAGGTGCCCATTTCTCTACCCATTGATAAATCTGGTGGAAGATGCTCGAACTCCCTTTACACTCCCTCTTCTTCCTCTTCCTTATTACTGTCACCCATTCCCCAAATAGTCTTCCCCCCCCACCTCAAGAAGCTCACAACAGAATTGCATGTCAGAATTGACCCTGAGTGGGAGGAACCACTAACAAATCTAAGAAGAACTTCAGATAGGGTGGGTGTGAAGATGGGGGTCTCTGAGTCCAGCAGCTTCTTCTTCTTCTTGGCTAACTGTTAGCTAGTAGGTGGGGGTTATGAGCTAGAGGATGAGAAACAGAAGCTACTGAATCTTTTGCTATCTAGCTAGTACAAGAAGTACCACTTAATGGTGGAAATTGTTCCTGGTTGTCGTTACTAATGCTAGCAAAGGAATAACAAAATGATAAGATCGAGTCCAACTCCTTCATGTTGCAATTGGGGGAAATGGAGATCGCGAGAGTTTCAATGACATACCAAAGGTTATATAGAGTGGCAGTATATTTAGAAAGCCCAAATCTAAACCTGAGCTTTGGGGGTGGGAGGATTAGTCAAATCAATAAACCAAATAGTTGTTATTTATAGAATACTCATTGTGTGCTGAATCCTGTGTAAGAATAAGCTACAGCTTTAAAAATCATGAAGGTTCTTGTTTGGTGGAGAAGTTGACCCATATACAGAAAAATGAGAACAATGTAAGACACTATAGAATCAACTGGTAGGAAGCTTTATACAGATTGTAAACCAGGAGATTATAAATTCCAGGAGAACTGGAATAATTTTTGAATCATAGAATATTAGAGATGGAAGGAAATTTAGTGATCATTTAATTGAACATCCTACCCAATACATATTACCTTATATTGTATCTTTGAAAATATAGCCTTTGCTTGAACATGTCCGATGACAGAGAGCTCACTATCCCAAAACGGTCCATTCTAATTAGACTATCCATGCCTAGTTGACTAGTTCCAGGTCCATGATACTCAAGTTTCAATACAGTCTACTGAATTCCCAGTTCCCAACCAGACCAGAAAAAATCATACTGTATCACACTAAAGCAAATGGCATTTACTTAAAACAGATTGCAAAGAGTTAAAGGAGTTAAATCAAACAGCAGATACTCACACCATCTACTTTCCAAACTACATGTCCCACACCTTTCAGAACGAGAAGTTGTAAGTCCAATTGTCTCAGTTCCTAACACTGTTTTTCAATATGGAAGTATAGGGTAGGAAATAGAAAAGACATCTTTTTTGGCCCATCAAATAAAACATTGATGATCTAATTTTTGGAAAATGCTACTTTTTGCCACAGGAGCTCAGAAGCATTGTAGAGACCTTGTTTCTGATTGGAAAAAGGGGATGAGGTTAGGGAATGCCTTTTGCCGTTAGCACTGCTATGAACTATATATAGCTCCTGCTACATGCCTCATGCTGATGGCACTAGTGTGAATCAGATGCAGCTTCTATTTTACTTTGGTTTCTACTTGGCTCTGTCACTTCTGTCTCCAGTCCATGTCTTATTCTAACATTCTAATGTAAGGTTCCTGTCTGCTTTTCAAATTGAGCATACTGAAAGCTAATAAACTCTATACAGGTTTCTGGGTGTTATAGAAAGAAAAGAGTATGATGTAAGAACTTAACTTTCTTGAGTTTTTTTAATTTAAAATTTTTATTATCAGTTCCAAATTCTCTCTTTCCCTTCATGAACTCTCCTACTTACTGAAAAAAAAAGATAGATAAAGTAAGAAAGTATGAGCATACTCACAATACATTTGAAGTCATGCAAAATATATTTTCAAATCAGCCATGGTGCAACAAAAAAAAATAAAGAAAAATGTTTCAATCTGTATTGTTTCATCAGTTCTCTCTCTGGAGATGGATAGCATTTTTCATGATGAGTCCTTTGAAATTGTCATGGATCATTACATTTGACAGAATAGCTAACTCAGTTATCATTATAATATTGCTGTTATTGTGAACAATATTCTCCTAGTTCTTCTCACTTTATTTTGAATCAGTTCATCTAAGTTTTTCCAGATTTTTCTGAAAGCATACTGCTCATCATTTCTTATAACATGATAATATTCCAACACAATCATATTGCACAGTTTGTTCAGCCAACCCCCAATTGATAGGCATCTCTTCAGTTTTTTTTTTTTTTTTTTTTTGGCTATCTCACGTAATGCTGCTAAAAATATTTTTTAAATATGTAGTTCCTTTCCTTTTCCTTGAATTTCTTTGGGGATACAGATTTAGATAATAGCATTGTTGGGTTCAAAGAGTGTGCCATTTTGTAGCCCTTTGGGCATAGTCCAAATTATTCTCCAGAGTGGTTAGACCAGTTCATAACTCCACCAGCAGTGCATTAAGCCTCCTATTTTCCCATATTTCCTCCAAAATTTGTCATTTTCCTTTTCTGTTTTGTGATAAGGTAGAGTCCTGTGGAATGGCAGGAAGAGGGGAATACAATGAAATGTTTGTGATACATAACAAAAGGCAGAAATAAAAATAAAAAATCTTTAGTGAGAAAGAACACCAATAGGTGTATTATGATCTCATTATTTAAGTATTAGTGATATAAAGCATTTTTTCCCTATGACTATAGATAGCTTTGATTTCTTTTTTTTGAAAATCACCTGTTCATATTCTTTAACCATTTATCAAATGAGGAATTTTTTTTATAATTTTGACTCAGTTTCCTATATATTTAAGAAATTATCTTTATCAGAGAAATTTGCTATAAATATCCTCCAGTTCCTTGCTTTCCTTCTAATTTTGACTGCATTGATTTTATCTGTGTGAACTCTTTAAAACTTAATATAATTAAAATTATTTAATCTATGATCCCCTCTTACATGTCTTTATTTTTGACAAGTCTTGTGTTAGAAAGTTTTCTCACAATGAATTGAAACACAGGATTCTCCAATAGACTTATAGCTTAAAATTCATTAAGACTTTTGGGTCACTCTATCTAAATTACTATAATTTTAACCCAAATCCTAGTTCTTTGCTCTGTATCCATCCAGAACAAGTCCAATGCCTCTTCCACAAAAACAGTTCCTTAAATATTTGAAGCAATTGATGATAAGTTTTGTCTTATTTTTTTCCAGCTTTTTTTTCAGGAAAGATTTTATGAAGGAAATGAATCTTAGTTTCTTTTCTTGTTCCTGCCTCCAACACTTGGAAGGAGTCCCATTTTGGAACATGGTTGAAGAAGAAACTTGAAAATAAGGATAGATATCCAATCTGTTTTTTCCTATGCCAAGCAAAACCGTTACACCTGATGTCATTCAGAACCATTCTCACTCACTTCTGTTATTTGGTTTTCTTCCCAGCTTTATCAGTTACTAGCTATAAAAACTTGAACTGTTACTTCAACACTGGAGGCCTCCAGTTTCTTTACCTGTAAAATCTTGACAGAATTGTTGGGAAGATAAATAAAATATCAGTTGTAAAAACTCTTTTGGGAAAAAAGCATTATTCTAAAGAAAGAATATTCCCAAGGTCACTTGTCAGATTGGCTGGGATGATAGGAAAAGATAATGCTGAATATTGGAGGGGATGTGGGAAAACTGGGACACTGATGCATTGTTGGTGGAATTGTGAATACATCCAGCATTCTGGAGAGCGATTTGGAACTATGTTCAAAAAGTTATCAAACTGTGCATACCCTTTGATCCAGCAGTAATTCTACTGGGCTTATCTCCCAAAGAGATCTTAAAGGAGGGAAAGGGACCCACATGTGCAAAAATGTTTATAGCAGCCCTTTTCATAGTGGCTAGAAACTGGAAAATGAATGGATGCCCATCAATTGGAGAATGGTTGGGTAAATTATGGTATATGAAGGTTATGGAATATTATTGTTCTGTAAGAAATGACCAGCAGGATGATTTCAGAAAGGCCTGGAGAGACTACATGAAGTGACGCTGAGTGAAATGAACAGGACCAGGAGATCATTATATACTTCAACAATACTATATGATGATCAATTCTGATGGACATGGTCCTCTTCAATAATGAGATGAACCAAATCAGTTCCACTTGTTCAATAATGAAGAGAACCAGCTATACCCAGTGAAAGAACTATGGAAAATGAGTGTGAACCCACTACATAGCATTTCCACTCTCTGTTTTTGTCTGCTTGCATTTTTGATTTCCTTCTCAGGTTATTTTTACCTTGTTTCTAAGTCCGATTTTTCTTGTGCACCAAAATAACTGTATGAATATGAATACATATATTGTATTTAACATATATTTTAATATATTTTACATGTATTGGTCTACCTGACATCTAGGGGAAAGGGTGAGGGAAAGGAGGGGAAAAGTTAGAACAAAAGGTTTTGCAAGGGTCAATGCTGAAAAATTACCCATGAATGTGTTTTGTAAATAAAAAGCTATAATTAAAAAAAAAAGAAAATAAAAGATTTGCCCTGGGAAAAAAAGAATATTCCCAAGGTCACATGAATCCTTGAAGGCACTGATAAAATGGAATGTATCAACCATCAAATGTTTATGAGGCACCTACTCTGTGCCAGACACTGTACTGAGAACTGGGGATACACAAGAGAGGTGAAGTAGACAGTCCTGCCTTCAAGAAACTTACACTTTAATCAATCCAGAAGATGGCCAGCAGGAGTTTAGAAGACTGGAAATCATGTAATATGAAGATTGGTTGAAGAAACTGGGGATGATTAGGTTGGAGAAAAGGAGACATAATAATTTTTAAATATTTGAAGAGTTGTTCCCCCCCCAACCTCCAACCTGTGATTAAATTTGTTGTACACCATCCTAGAGGAAAAAACTTCTAGCAGATTTATGTTTCATATAAGGAAAAGCTAATGGTGAGCTGTCCAAATATGGCATGGATTGCCTCAGAAATTGTTTTGTTCTTTCTCACTAAAGATTTTTTATTTTTATTTCTGCCTTTTGTTATGTATCACAAACATTTAATTGTATCCTCATCTTCCTGCCATTCCACAGGACTCTACCTTATCACAAAGAAAAAATTACTGAAAACCTATATAATATATATATGTATTTATAAAACTATATAAGATGATGTATGCAATATTTCATACATGTTTTTCCCAATCCTTCAACCAAGAATATAGAGGTGTAGATTACCACATATTTTCTGGAACCAATAAGTCATTTGCTTTATCTAAATCTGAGTTCAGCTGCCTTTCAACGTTCATTTATATTATTGTAGTGATATATATTGTCCTTCAGATTCTCCTTTCCCCCCTTTGCAGCAGTTCAAATAAGTCTACTCCTGTTTATCTGAATTCCTCAAATTTGTAATTTCATAAAATATAATATTCTATTACCTACATATACCAAAATGTCTTTGGTCATTTCCCAGTTGGTAGGTAACACCACACAAATCAGTGGAAGCAGAGTGCAGACACTGTTCTGTTATGAGTTATTTTAAATGATTTCTGAAGTCTCCTCCAATTATGAAATTTCATAAATTTATGAATTTACTATTCATCACTATCCAACCTGTAGGTCTACTCAAGAACTTAAGTAGCATATAGCACAGCTCCCTCTATGATAACAGGACAACACAAGGGACTGCAAGACTTACAAGGAAATCTATCTATTTGACTAGATTTCTCAGGAATCCATGGCTGTCCATAAAGAAATCTTATCTGGCTTTCTTGTTTACCTCTTTGCAAAACACAGTTAAAACTCCATAATGTAAAGTCCAATCTAATACTAGTCCATAAATCTGAGCTCTCTCTGCTTTTATCTGCTTTATACAAATATCCTTAGGGAAATAGAGAGATTGATACCTTTTTTGGGCTATTGGCAGCAAAGAACGTTTTCCTATCCCAGAGATCACCTGCTCTGCCTCCCTGATTGTGCTAACAATTATTCTCCTGCTTAGATTTCTGACTCTAGTGAATAAACTCCTTGAGGGGTCCCCCGTTAATAAGAACTCTGTTGAGATATTATGTCAGCATAACTGACTGTTCTTTTAGTTCTCTATGGGTCCTTGATTGTCATATGCAGAGATGATGATACTTCTCATCTCTGTAATTATATACCAATCATTTTATTATTCCTCCCACCTCCATGCTTGACCTTCCTGTTTCTTATTTCCTCTATTTTCTCTGCCCAGGTATGCACAACACCCTTGAAGTCTGCTTGTTTCTTCACTGCCAATTAGTGTTTATTGAATTCCTGCAACAAACCCTCTAATTGTGATCTGAGATGGACTGACTTGGGCTTAACTATGATGACCAAATGACTTTGTTTTGCTGCTGGTAGCTGGTAAATTCCTATATCACAAACCTGTTTTGAGACTAGTTCCACTAAGCAAGTTCCTCATTGTTACTAACATATAGTAAACATCACAGCATTATTTATCCTTCTGAAAGACACTATGGACAGTGCAGGTGATGCACTTGCTCCCTTTCAGTAGAGCTACTCCAGTGATTGAACAACATATTCCTTAATGGAGATGACAATTGTACCATACTCTGGAGCAACTATCTTCCTTTCAATGCCAAAGAATTTCTTAGATTTCACTAATTAATAAAAGTTATTAAAGAATATGAGACAATCAAAGAACACACATTTCATTAACTGGCTTCTCAGAGGCTCATTATTGGTTCATTAACTTTCAACATATCAACCTGTTACTCAAATGCTATTGATGTTGAATCATAAGTGGCCACCGAACACACTAACAAGAAAGTATGCTGCTGTTGATGGTACCACATACAGAGAACAGACAGGAAAGAATTGCAAAGACACAAAGAATGACAGGTGATAGCCCTTCTTTTTCTTTAAATTCTGTCTTCTCTGAGAAACTTTGTCTGACTGAAGGGAAGAGATGGTCTGAACTTATCAGAATGATGATGGAACATGCTATCCACCTCCTGATAAAATACTTGCAATACAGAAAGAAATAACTGTTTTTCATCAAAATAGGCAATGGGAAAATTAATTCTTACTGACTAGACATGTTTTTAATAGGTTTTATTTTACTTTTGTTCTCAATTATGTGGAGTAGAGGTTTGAGGTTGGAAGAGTAGGATGGCAAATTTTTCCTAATGGAAACAAAATATATATTTTTTAAAATAGTCTTGCAAATAAGTATAGTGATTTGCCAGCTTGTGATTTCATTTAAGTAGTCTATTACCTTGAAGAATTACACAAATAAAAATAAGTAAAAAAAAAAAAAAAAAAAAAAAAGTTTAAAAAATACAAAAAAAAATTTTGTAGCAAAATTCTCTTTCAAGCATGGTTTGCTATATATCTAACCTTCTTGTTAATTGCCCAATCCCAGTTCCCTACCCATATCCAGCCCCAGCCACTATCTATAAGGGCATCCTTTGCGTAAACCTATTTGATGGATTTTTGTTGTTATTGTTTTGAGGCTTTCTCTTATTGGATACATTTTTTTCTCTTTGCATAGTCTTGGTTCCATATGACTGGATAAGAAAGTGGACCTAGGAAGGGGTTAGGCAAGATGGATGTTTGGATATTCTATTACCTTCAGGAAGAACTGCTTCTAGCCCACTGATGGTTGGTTTAAAAATGTCTTTGCATAAATACCATCAGACTAAAAATGTGTAAAAGGTGTATGGAAGTTCAGTAAAATCACAATTTCTGGACAGATCTTGCCCACAAGTACTAACTGTGACTTGAAAAACTACAAGAAAATCCTTTTTCCAACTTCCTTTGCTCAGTGATGTATGGAATTCTGTCATTAATGATCTATTTGTTTGGGTTAGATATAGTTTTCTCATGAAACTACTTTTAAAAATAAATTCAAATATAACTTGGAGGGGTTATAATTCAATCCCTGATTCCTTGAGCTGAATGAGATTATGAGGAGGTTCTTTACCATCCTTCCTTCATCCCCCAAATCAAAGAAAATCCTCTCTCTTTCCTTCCTTCCCTTCTTTCCCTTCTTTTCCTTCCTTCCAAGATGCTCAAAGGATCCTCTCAGGGGTTGACAGATCCTGTTACCTGGTGTGTGTGTGTGTGTGTGCAAATCTAAGAAGAATTATTATATATTAAGATTTTAATAAAACTTTATTTTAAAATATGAAAATGATTCTTAGCTTTCAGGCTGTACAAAAACAGGCAACAGAATTTGGCCTTCAGGCCATAGTTTTGTTGACTCCTTGCTCTATTAAATGAGTGGACTTGAACTGGCCTATCTAACCTCTGTGGCTCTCTTCAGTGGGAGGGTAGTAGAGATATTCCCATTCTGTTATCTGTCCTTCACATAATTCAAATGATTCAAATAAACTTTCAAAGTGAGGGCAGGAATGGGTGAATTAAGGCAGGGGAATAGTTTACTAGGTTTCAGAGCTTTTTAGTTCCTATTCAAATAAACATTTGCAAGTGATACTGATAGCTTGCTCCCATTATTTTTGATCTCTAGTTCTCACTAGCTTCCCCTTGAAAGGGATCTAGAAGGTCAGGGGCTGCTGTGGGGGATAGGGTACAAATAGTAGGAACACTGCGCTGAATTTAATGTACAGCCTGGCAGCAGAGTCAATCCCTAAAGACAAGCTCCAAGATCCCGCTTGCCACAGATTGATATATTTTATTTGATAAGCTAGCATTTTCATTATGACCGACATTGATAATTTATCCTCAGTAATTCCAATAAAATCAGGCGGAGGCCAAGAGCACTTCTTCCCAAAGCCTGACTGTATGCCCAACTTGGGACAGCCTAATCTCAGTCCAGCAAACCCCAAACAAAAGCAGTATCTGACTCCTTAGCCTCTGTGCACATCTGCATTATTAGAAATGCTAATATCATTCTGCAATGATAAATAATTAAACAATTATGGTCATGAATCAATAAGTTTAAAACATTTTTTCATCAGCAAATTGTACTGTATAAACAAGAAATATAAATTACCAAGTCTAATTTCCCCCTAAAATTATAAGCATTTTATATCTAATAATTAAAAAAGTATTAGAATTCAATGTTAGATACTTAGAACTTTAAAAAATTTTCATTTCTCACAAAACACCATTAAATTGTCATGTTTTATGTCTCTGAATCTGATTAACATTTTGAGATCTGACTTTAGTAATTGTTCTTTGTTTGCTCCTGGTGACGACCCCCTCGTTTCTCCTCTATTCTCTTCTTCCTAAATAGGATTTTTGAGCTGGCTTCTGGCTGTCAGAGGCTTCAGCACTAGCCTTCTGCATAGGAGATTCTTTATTGAGGGTGGATTAAAGGTCTGACCCTCCTTTCTGCCATATACTGAGCATCTGAGAAGCAATTATACTTTGGTCAGTTAATAAACATTGGTTGAGCAACTATTGTGTGTAAAGTGAGGACCAGCTCTAAGGAAAATGACAGTCTTTTATGCCTTCTTTTTTAACTTCCATAGATTGCCTTTCATATCTTAGTGTTGGACTTAATACTGCTTTTGCATCTCCTAAATCCACTTAATAGAGTTTGTTGAAGTCTACCTACTTCACCTTTTATAAGTCTGTATTTGAATCTATAATAAAATGAAAGTATACTATATATATATATATATATATATATATATATATATATATATACATATATACAAATATAATACAAGTATATAATAAAGTCTTCACCAAGGTGGAGACCTTTACCTTTAGTAAAATCAAACTAAATTCATCTGAATTTGTGATCCCCATAATCTAAAACGATTGTTTGTATAACCCAGGACTCTACAACCCCCTCCTCTTTCCTCAGCCCTTGTCTAGATGTTAGAAAACAATCTGATTAAACTAATCCTTTCTAAAATACTAGTGATGCATTCATTCATTGATATCTGCATGTACAAAGAGATATTAATTCAAATAAATTGATGGAATATCAGACAGTGAGACAGAAGTAGGTGAAGAATTTCAGGCTGCTGAGAAGAGATTTTAGAGCAAGGGAACCTTTTCAAGGTTTCTTGAAATTTCAATAAAGTAGGCATTCACTTAGTTGTCTTGCCCACAGGGAATAGTAGCACTTTGAATGAAAGGTTGTCTTTATGTTAAAACAAAGAAAACTGTAATGGCATTAAGGAGTATGACTTACTAACTTTGTGACCTCAGGATGCTCATCTGTAAAATGGAAATTAAAATCTCTTCCCTGCCTACCTCCTATGTGATTGTGAGGAGTAAACAAAAGAATAGATGTGAAAACATTTTAAAGCATAAACCTCTGTATGTTATCCTTGGCTTCTTCCCACTAAGATCAGAATAAAATGAGAAAATTAGTCCTGGACATTTCTTCCCTCTTCACAAAGGAGGCTTTTAATGGAACTCATCTCAGTCATTAATGACCAGAAGATTAACTCTTACTGATCCCAACAATAATAACACTTCTCCTCAACTCCAGTGAAGACATCCTTTGATGCCTTATTATATCATGTAGGTGACTTTGAAGTTTACACAGATTATGTCTGCAAGTTGATTAATTTCCTAGATTGGAGAAAATGGGAAATCGGAGGACAGAGACTTGAGTTGTATGCCCAGAAATGCTTCCTGGGTTTTTTGTTTGTTTGTTTGTGTGTGTGTTTGTTTTAAAATCTTTATAGAATCAGCTAAAGGCAGCTAAGTGGTACAGAGGAGTGGCTAGAGGTCCTGGCCTAGAGTCAGGAAGCTTGAGTTCAAATCCGGTCTCAGATACTTACTAGCTGTGTGACCCTAGGTAGGTCACTTAATCCTATCTGCCTGAGTTTCTTTATTTGGAAAATGAATTAGAGAAGGAAATGGCAAACCACTCCAGTATCTTTGCCAAGAAAAAGGTTTATGGAGGGTTGAAGACAACTGAAAAATGATTAAATCACCAACATAGAATCTTAGTTGAATTTTAAAAAATATATACTGTATATACTTAATATACAAATATAAAACTCCACCACAATAATGAGAATTAAGGTAATTTAAAGTTAACATTTCTACATAGAACTTTATCATATCCTACTTTTTCCTAGGTAGTATAGCCATCTTTCTTGAGACTCTGCCATTAGTTTGAAGCCTTTTCAAAGGTGAATTTGAGTCATCTTTGCATTAGGTTAAGTGTAAATATAGTTTCTTATCATTTGAAATATACTTTCATATTGTTTACACAAGATTCATGTCCTCTACCTAATCCTCTATAGTGGATCTACCCAACTTGCTTTTAGGCATTACTTTGAATCTTCTAAATAGTTTATGGATACCAGTGTAGCCTTTCATGTATCTGTTGTACCTTGGTCTTGATATATGAATAGTCCATCTATTTTCTGATTGCACATTTCATAGTAGATATCTTTTATGACTTTTTAAAGTACATCATTATTGATGATAGATGATAGCACAATTATACCTGCCATGCAGTTTTCCATCATCTTTTCAATGAAATGAATTTTGTTTCTTCAGAGATAATGTTATTCCATTATTTGCTACTGTAGAGCATCATCATAAGAACATTAGTACTAAAAAGATGGATTTGTGTGTCAGGGAGAATTTTAGGATTATTGAGAGTGCCACACAGTTTCCTCAATGCAATTCACACTACCTGCTTTCTCTTGTTCAAATATGAGCCCTATATAATGACAACTACTATTATCATTATTAATAAATAGCTAGCATTTATTGGCTATGCACCAAGAACTGCATTTATCTTATTTGATCTTTATAATAATAACCCTTGGAAGTAGGTGCCATTATTTATTATTCCCATTTTACAGTTGAAGAAATGGAGTCAAAGAGAAATTAAGTGATTTGCCCAGGGTCACACAGCTAATAAATATTTGAAGTGGAATTTGAACTCTAGGCTTCCCAACTCCAGACCAAACATTCTATTTACTGTGCCTAGCCACCTTAAAATTGTAAGAGTTAGCATTTATATAGTGCTTACTATGTGCCAGGTACTCTTGAACAGATATAGCACCTGCTCAAGAGATAAGTACTTATTGACTAATTCAATGGACTTCTCATTCAATCCATATCATATATCATATCCAATCATATATCTATCCAATAAATATCATAATCCAGTCATTTTTAATTCACTTTATTTTTCTTGTGTGAATTGTTAGACTGATCTCTTTTATATGATCATTAATCTCATTCAGAAGGGCACATAGTATACATGAACTTGATTCAATAAACATAATGTTATCTGCAAACAGGAACATTTGGATAACCTTGACACCTATAATGAATTTCTCTTACATATGACCTCTGCACAGGACATTTTCTAAGACAGTGGCATATCACAATTCATATCCTTATTTTATGCATTGATTGATATGTGTAACCAGGATATCTCTAAAGTTATCACAGTAGCTACATTTATCAGTAAATTCTGCATGATCTAAACATACATAGAATGTTCCTGACTGGAGAAGACTCTTTAAGGCTGTGTTTCAGTCTACTGAATGAGCTCAATGTTGTTGTTAATTAAGACAAAAATATTATTATGTAGTCTGATGAAGAAAGCATTATTTGATGGAGTCTGATTTTTTTTTTTTTTTTTTTTTTACTTTCATCAAGGATACCATAGATTTCTGCATTGGCCATTTTCAATGTGGATTTTTTAGAGATGAGAAAGTAGTCATAAGGGTTAGTAATTACTAATTTATTCTTAGTAGGCTTTGGGGAGGGGAGGAGGATAATAATGTTGGCTTTAATTTTTGCAATTCAGAGGGGCTTTCCCCCCTTTTCAAATATTTTGAAAATCAGTCCCTCAATTCTTTCAAAATCTTATTTCCTCTGGCTTGGGTTTCTTTGGTGTGTATTCAATATGTTTCATACATTCTTCTGACTAGGTATGGATGAGTTACAGCTAAGCAGTACAGAGGATGGAGTACCATGCCTGAAGACAGGAAGACTTTCTGAATTTAAATCTAGCTTCAGACTGTTACTAGTCCTGTGACCCTAGGCAAGTTATTTAACCCTATTTGCTTTAATTTCCTCATCTGTAAAATGAGCTGGAGAAGGAAATGTCAAACCTCTACAGTGTCTTTGGCAAGAAAGCCCTATAAAAGGTTATAAAGAGTCAAACACAACTAAAAACCAATTAAACAAATACATGAGTTGTAATTTAAATAATGATTGGTTCCATTATCATTCATGGTGAGAAGGTACTACCACTGAAATGCTGGTAAATCTGTTCCATTTTGTATCTACTTGTTGTCCACTTTCTCTTCCTCTTGACATCTAGATCTGGTTTAGTTGGCTCTCATGTCAAGCAATTTGCACATTTGTTTTTCTTTTTTGCTTTTCATTGTTTTGTGAAGTAATAATGCACAAAATCTGCTGCTGCTCACCTCAGTAATGTTTGTATTCTATGAATACAAATGAATTTGTTTTAAAATGACATTAAGCCTGTGGCTACCATGTCTCTTTGTTTGGCAAAGAAGCAAGGATCTTCTGACTGTTTGGGGATTTCTTTGACCTCTGCAAGAAAAGATTATAGAGTCAATGTGTTATCTTTCCCTATTTCCTATTTTTAATCCAATATCTCATTTAAATAGACTGCTTTGGAGCTATTATTATCACATACAGAATTTTCTCCTTCTAATTTTATGCTGATCTTACCCTTTTGCTCTACTTGATGAGTTAGCTTTTCATTGATAGTTGATACAGAAATGACAGGTCAGTGACCAGTTGTTTACTACTCTCTGTTCAGCTGCAGTCAATTTTGTAAATGTGGTCTCTGATTGTCATGCAAAATATTTTGTACTCTCTTCTTTTTAAAAAAATATTAATTTTATTTTTTATATATCCGAGTCATTTCATCACATGATCTCCCATCCCTGTTACTGAAGCTTCCATTCTAATAATGAAAAAGAGTTAAGAAAAAACCAAATTGATAGTGAAAAATTGGACTACATGCAGCACTTTGTTCCTGAGAGGATGGTGGATTTTCTTCCAGGCAACCCCCCATTGACTGTGGATATCCCACAAGTCTCTGTCCTGGACTTTCATCTCTTCTGCATTATTTGATCTTGGTAGCATCCATGGATTTAATTATCATCTCTATGTTGATTATTTTTAAATCTACTTATCTAACTCTAATCTCTCTGATGACTTCCAGTTTCACATTTCCAACTGCCTACCAGACATCTTGAAGTAGATGTTCATTAAACATCTCAGATGTATTTACTTATTTATTTAGATTTCTTTTGGACTAGAGAAAAGAGGAGATTCTTTGCCTCAATTGCTACCTGGCTTTAATCACTGAATGAATGTAGTCTCAAAGATCTTAGCCAAGATTTCAGGGGCAGCTAGGTGGTGGTGGATAGAGCACCAACCCTGAAGTCAGGAGGACCTGAATCTGGTCTCAGACACTTAACACTTCCTAGCTGTGTGACCCTGGGCAAGTCACTTAACCCTGATTGCCTCAGCAAACAAACAAACAAACAAAAAACCGGCCAAGATTTCATCCAGGGCCATCTCCAGTCATCCTGATCTATATCTTGCCACTGGACAGAAATGGCTCTGGAGAGGAAAGTGAACCAGGTTACCTTGCACAGCCCTCCAGCCCTTAAATCCAAATCACTTCCCTGATGTCATGATTGAAAATGAAGGACCAACATTAGCAATAATAAACCCCACATGTCTAAAACTGAACTCATTATATTATTCCATTAAACCATTCCTCACTTCCAAACTTTCCTGTTACTGTTGAAAGCACTATCCACCTCCCAGTCACCCAGGCTTGCAATATGGATGTTATCCTGGACTGCTCAGTGTCTCTCCCCCTCCCCGCCCACACCCTCTTTCACCTTTGCAATATTTCTCAGATACTGTTGCCTTGACTCCTCCAATACTGCTACAATCCTGATCCAGAACTCTTATCTCCTCCTTTCTGGACTATTATAATAGCCTGCCAGTGAGTCTGCTTGCCTTTAGTTTCTCCCCATTTTAATCTATCCTACATTCAGAAGCCAAATTGACTTAAGTAATTTTCCTAAAGCACAGTTCCAGCTATGTCACTCCTCTGCTCAATAAACTCTATTGGTTCCCTATCACCTCCAGGATCAAATACAAAATTCTCTGTTTAGTATTCAAAGCCCTAACCTGATCTCCCTTCCTTCTTCCCCCATATACTTTTTGATCCAATGTACCTAAACAATACTCTCAAAATCTTTTCTCTGGACATTTTCTCTGGTTGTCCCTCATGACTGTTCTCTTTCCTCATCTTGGTCTCAAGACTTCTCTGGCTTCCTTCAAGTCCCAGTTAAAATTTTACCTTCTACAAGAAGCTTTTCTTACTTCCTTTTAATTCTAAATCCTTCATCTCTGTTGAGTATTTGCTCCTTATCCTTTGTATATATGCATGTATTCATGTATGCACACATGATTGCACTTTGTCTCCCCCTATTAGATTATCAACATCTTTTTCAGGGCAAGGACAGTGTTTTGTACCTTTGTTTCTCCAGTGGTTAGCATAGTGCCTGGGGTATAGTTGGTGCTAAATAAATGCTATTGACTCACTAACTATATGATCTAAATTCTGAAACCAAGATGAATTATTACAGCTATTCAGAATTTGACTTCTTTTTCTCTAATCTCTTCTCTAAGGAAATAGTTGTGATAATACTTAGGATTATAGAATTATTGATTTAGAACTGAGAAGGAACTCAGACATGAAGCTTCTGAATCTCTGGAATCTTTTATTTTCTTATGTATTTTTAATTATTTTTTTCTGGGGCCACCATTGGAGTAAACTCACTGAATATCATAGTGTATATTGATTTGGTTTGGAGGGTCTCACCAAAATCTTGGTAGATTTTTACTTCTTCGTTCTTTACAATAGACATTGACATGCAAGTTGCAGTTATTTTTATGATAATGTTTTCCTTTATGCTCATCACAACCAAGCATAGAATTTTGAAATGATGTTCCTTGTTGCTATTGGCCCTACAATGAGAGAACTATGATAATGCCTTTATTTGTTCCTTCAAAAAGAAGCTATGAGCTATCCTTCAGTTTAGTGGTAACTTCTGTCTTCTTTTCATTTATAGCAAGAATGATAATGTGGATATAGCTGAGATTCTCCAATTGTTTACTCACTTACTGATCTTAGATAAAGCTCTTACCTTTATAGTTTCAATAGTTGAACAGTATTTATAGGTGGTCTAAGAATTATATAATTCTTTTTAATCATATTTCCATCAACACTATAGCAATGGAAGGGCACAGAAATAATAGTCTTTCTATAGTGCTCTGTTTCATGAATTTCTGTGATCAAATAATTCATTCTTTAGTGACAAATCTGCTGATAATGATGAGCCTCTCAATACTTAATTAGGGTGATCCCCACACCTGTCACAGGGACCACACTTGAAGCCTCTCAAGCTTGGCAAGGTCCTGCTACAACTTATGCTTTGCTGCTACAGTCTTCAAGAAACCAAGGTCATCTCTACATAGAATCCAATGGAGCATTGAAATAAAACTTGTGTGAAAGAGATGCTAGGAAATATGCTAAGATAAATAAGATATTTATGTCTTCATGTAGCTTATAATCTAGTAGCATAACCCATGTTGTAGTCAAACTAGTATATTTGTCATCTACTCAACAAGGTTATTTGTACCTTTTTTGTTGTTGTTAATTTTTGTGAATACTTCTCAAATCCAAATTCTCCTCCCACAGCTCATCTCTTTCCATTTTTTAAAATCCTACCCATACTTTTGAAACCTTATTCCATTTCAAGTCCTATATCATCTGTGAAGTCTTATATCATCCCTGGCTCCTTCAGCCCTCACTGACCTCTTCCTTTTCTATCCTGATATTGTCTTCCTTGTTTTGTCATCTACTATTTTCTATTAGTCTCTAATTGTTTCATGATGTGAAAATCTTATCTTTCTAGGAGGACTATGTGCTCTTGGATCTCTGGGAAGATATCATCTCTTTCTCTTGTATCTTTTTGATGTTCTAAATGTTTGCTTTAAAGAAGATATCTAAGTAATTAACTCATTTGGTTGTATAGAAATATCAAATACAAGGTCAACCTGTGAAATAGATGATTAACTGATGGAGATATTTTGGGTCATTTTTGGAGGCTTTCCTCTGTCTCTTTTTGTTTCTGCTCCAACATGCAGTTGGTGTGTTGGTCTGTTGATCTGTTCCTGTGGGAAGAGGGTGGGGAAAGGGAATTACAGGCTGGGTAGGAGAGGAAGCCACCTCTGTAGAAGGAGAGAATCCTTTGATCTCTTTGGAAGATGTCTGGAATAAAAAAGCCAACTTAGAACTCTGATGAACTGCAGGAGGCAGAGGAGGAGGAAGAGGAGGCTGTAAAAGGGAAAGATTGGTCTCCTTCATACAAGGAATTTCCTTTTCTGTTCCTTTGAGGAAATCACTGGGTTCGTCTCAGTCCCCAGGTGGAGAACAGACTTTAGAGAGTTCCTTCATATAGGAATTATTTTTGAAGATTAGAAATAAGGACATCACATCTGGGGAGTGGGAGGACTGAAGAGCATGGCTCATCTGGGGGGCTCTGCTGCCACCATTTCTGCATCTGCTCCTGATCCTGCAGTTCTTCAGTGGGTTCTGTTTCCATTTGTGGGTGGAAGCATCTTTGCCTCTGATGCCAATGTCATTATTCCCGGGGCTTCCAGATTTTGTTTTACTATATGGCTCTTAGCAACATGTTCCTTGCATTCTGCTCATTCTGTTTCACGCTTCACACTTCCCAAGACTGGAGATATCGATCTCTTTACTTTAAATACTTCTGTCTCCAGGCTGGCCTGTGAAAACCAGGCAGGGCCCCAGCTCTGGGAATTCAGTTGCTCCTTCTGTGCCTGCCAGGGAGAGGGATTCCAGAGAGTGGTAGATGAGGGTGCCTCCCCTCCCCCTCCTATCTAGGAATATTTTATTCAGGTATCCAAGAGGCAGCTGTGGCACAGTAAACAAAGCCCTAGCTCTGTCCTCAGAGAAACTGGGTTTTAATTCTGCTTCAGTCGTGACACGTGAGATCCTAAGAAAAATCAATTGACTATTCTGTGTCTCGGTTTCCTTTATGGTAAAACGAGAGAGCTGACCTAGTCAGCCTTTTCTAGATCTAAATCTATGGTCTTATAAACCTTCTCTTTTATAATTTTTGTTTCTTAAAAGTTAATTGATACCTTTTGTGTTTTTACACACAGTATTTTCCACAATATACAGCACACCCCCCAATCAATCCTTCCTAGAAGAGATAAACAGTTAAGCAAAACAAAATGACAAAGTGGTGACTTCTGACAGTTCATTTAACATTCCACATCCATGTGCTTCCCTTCTACCCCCATCTCCCCAGTGAGAGTAGCAGGGATGTACATTTTATCATGCAACCCTGGTTCACTGTCAATTAATCTGAGCATTCTAAAATCTTCCTATATATGTCCTTCCTTCTCCAGGCGCTGCTAATATGCTAAGAGACCTGTCTCCTAAGTCACTTCTACCCCTGCCTACCCATGCTTGCTCTGAACACAGAAAGCCAACATTTTGAAAGTCACTGGCATTTACCTTGCATTGCTATCAGTCACTTGAGAGAGGGGAAAAAAAAGTCTCTTGGGTTCTTGCCTCCCCATTTAATTTGTATTTTTTAAAATCACCAAAACTTTTTCTTTTTCTTTTTTTTTTTTAAATTCCTCCCTAGACTGGATTAATTCTGAGTCCCAGATTTTCATTTATTTATTAATTTATTTATTTTAAAGATATCATAACAACTCTCAGAATTAGCTTACAGAACTGGATTACACGAAGCACAGCGGGTTTAAAAATATTTCAAAGATGTTGCTTTCATGCTTCAAATCCTTGAAAAGCCAAATACGTTCACTTCTGAAACTAAATCTTGGTTTTCACTGTAAAAAAAACCCAAGAAAAGTGTTTAATAGCACATATGGCATAATTTTATTTGACATCTGTTTTGTAACAAACAATATTTAGCTCACTTATTTGCTGAATGATACAGTACATACTGCAAACAGAAAGTCCAATGAACAGTTTTTACAGAGTTTGTAATATATCAATATTTATTGCAAAAGAATGCAAAACTTAAACATCTAAGTGTGTTATTGATTGTAATATGCAAAACATTGATTACTGTATGTTGCCATTGCAAAAAAAAAGTCTGCTCAATGCCTTCTGGGGTATGAATATGAGGTGCATTTCTGAGAGCACCTCTTTGACTCCCTTTGGTGACATTTAGGCATCTACCCTCTCCACCTAATTTGTGTCATCTTATTGGAGACAGCTGTCAATATATTTAGGATGGTTTAGCTCATAACAGCAAAAATGGTGAGACTATTGGCTTAATTGCATGGAGTGATTGATTTTAATGGAAACAACATTTTAAAACTCAAAATGCACTTTCTGTTGGCAGTCCTAATAGAATGCAGTAATGAATTGACGCTCCAAATACAAATATATGGCACTTACTGAAAGGATGAGCATAGGACAACGGTTTGGTGCATTTTTAGATCTAGCTCTAAAGTCGAATTAAATTATTCGTTGATATTATTGCACAACTAAGAACCAAGACAGAAATATAAATGGATATTACACAGTTAGCAAAATAAAACATCAAAATAATGATAATTGAAATCACAAATTGATACCTGGATACTTTTATCATCATTACTGTTACTGTTATTAAAAGGTGGTAGTGGTGAGAGGGAAACATTCAGATAACCTGCTGAATAGGATGACAAAATCAGGCAAGCATGCAATCGGATTTCCTTTCTGAATCACAGAAACTCTGGAATTGGAAGAGACTTCAGTGAAAATTTCATCCCATTTTTGCTGAAACACTGATCTCAGTATAGTCCAGATGAGTGGCCATAAAATAGCCACCACTTTAAGATCTCAAATGATCAGCAATTCACTACTTGCAAGGCAGCTCTACTAAGAAAATTTTTTCACTATAGCTCTACCTCCCCACCCTTTACCTTCTGACATCACTCCTCATTCTGTCTTCTGGAATAAAGCAGAAAAAGTTCAGTCTTTCTTACATATGAGAGATCTTCAAATATTAGAATAAAGCTGTTCTATCTCCCTAATTTTCTCATCTCCAAGTTGAAAATTCCCATGTTCTTCTTTTGGACTCAGTATCCAAGAATGTGAAAAGAATGTAACATGTTAGAATAATATTTACTATTTTATCCACTCAGAATAATTTTATACTTGGCGTTGGGTCCTGACCATCTGGCTTGTGAAAAGGTAGGGATGGGTTGAGAGAATGAGAGGTGCAAATCTAGACATAGTACAGGAGAAGAACATATCCAAATGCTGGACCTGCCAGTTTATATTAAAGGATGGAGAAAAGGTTGGGTGCCCAAGAACAAAACAAATTGGTCACTTAGCATCTCTGGAGCGAGTAGAAGGTGTGATCTGTGGAATAGTTCAGTAGAATTTAAGCACTTTGAGGATAGGGATTGATTCATTTTTGATCACCATAATTTAGCACAGAGTTTTTCAGCATCTGTTGAATAAGTGAACAAAAGGCATCTTAGTAATGAAACCTAAGGATGAGGCTTTGGGAAGGGGTGGAAAATGGGGAGCCTGGGTACTCTGTGGTGTCATTTTTGTTGAGTATGTCTCCTTGCCTATACTCCTACACTTTGCTTAACTTGCAGCAGCTGTTCAACGTATGTGATTGGGCCACTTGAAAAATTAAATGAAACTCAAACTATCAGAAGGTAAAAACACATAATCAAAGAATATTAGATAAGGAAGGATTTTTAGATAACTCCCTTATTTTACATGTGGAAAAACCAATGCCCAGAAAGATGAAATGGCTTTCCCAGTGTCATGTTACTAGCAAATGGCAACCCAATGCCTTCAATCAAGGTCTTCTGACTTCGTCTCTGGTGTGCTTCTCACCATACATGCTGCTCCTCTGATCTCACTATCAGGGTCTTTCTTGGCAGTGTTAATTTCATTACTTAGGGAGGCAAATGAGAAGTTACAGAAAGATATACTTGGTCAGCAGCAAAGTCAATAGACAACAATTAATAATAATAGCTAATATTTATATAGCACTTTAAAGTTTGCAAAGCACTGTACAAATATTTCCTTTCATCCTCACCACAACCCTGTGATGTAGGTGCTATTGTTAGCCCTATTTTACAGTTGAAAAAACTGAGGCAGCCATCAATAAATGACTTGTCCTGGGGTGAAGGTGAAGAGATGTTACACAAGTGTCTGAGGCTGGATTTGAATTCACATCTTCCTGACTTCAGGACATGGGCTCTATCCTCTGTACTACCTAGCTGCCCCACCCGACACCACCTAACCCCAGGAACAGTTTTTAAATACTCCTTGGTTGGAGGCTCAGTCAATACAATAATGTCCTGTCGTTTGGGATGAAAGGGAGTTTGACTCTCACGATCTCTTTTTGCCTAAAAATTCCAGTGGTTGTCCTCTTAATATGAGGTCTGCAATGGAAATTTTGGCCTCTGGCATCTTGTGACTCTAGATATCCTGTATAATCAGGGGATTTAAGGGAGCTTAGAGCTCATTTGGTCCAATCTATTTTACAATGAGGAAAATGAAGGCCAAAAAGTTAGAATAAGTTGGCCAAGGTTATACACATAATAAATAGCAGAGCCAGGATTGGAACTTAGGTCCCCTGACTCTAAATACCACACTATATCCCTTGGGAGTCTTTCCAAGTCTCTCTCTCCATCTTGATTTTCAATCAAGGTGTATCTTACCTGATATACTGCTCCAGATGAGTTGTTTTGAGCTAAAAACATTGTCTTCATCCTGGCTAGACTTGAAGCAAATTTTCTTTAGGTGCCCTTCTTCTAAGAGAGATTGAGTCTGAATAGCAAGGTGAAGGTCATCTCATCCTTTTTTCTCCATCAATTTAGTTTTTAGTGGGGAGGGACACACTCATGCAAGTTCATGGACCATACTATTTAATAACCCACCTCTTTTTACACCTGGATTTTCTCCTGAATGAAGCTGGAGTGAGTGCTGGCCAGGGAGGAAGCAATGATAGATGGATACTTCTTGACCTAGTTATCTACTTAGCTGTTCCTGGAGGTTGGAGTGCCCCCTGAGATTGGAGGTTCCCCTGAGGTTAAAGGCTCAGATATAATGATCTGAAGCTCAATTCAAAACTGGAAACTCCATCTCTGGCTCAACTAAAAAGTCTTCAAGAAACACAGCTCTTTGCCTTTTTTTTCCCCCCAACAGCAATTAGAAACCATGAGGGAAACAGAAAGCAGGATTGAACAATATATGTCACAAGAAAATAAGAACATTACAAAACTAGGATAAATAATAATAATTTTTCCAGCTTAATGAAACTCTGTAGATATAAAAAGCAGGAGAAAGGGGATTTTTTTTTTACAGACCTTAATTATAGCAGGGTTGTTAGTAAATTTACTGAATTGCAAATGTAAAATATTCTGATGGCCTGAGTAAAACCACATATTTAAGCCTTCTAAATGAACATTTCTGTTTTTTGAGTAATTTGTACCATCTGTGTCAAAATTCTGAGTCTAAAAAAAAATCGGTGGAACAAATGTTGGTTCCATAAAACAGTCCTAGTTCATTGTTGAAATTGTCACACATTAACATTGCAGGCCATCTGGGGAGACAAAAGACTCTAACCAGATTGCTAAAATGATTTTATTGGTCTGCTATTAATCAGTATGTGGCATAATATTTAAGCAAAAAGGAGTGATGAGGTGAAGTGGAGTCCTTTAACCACCCCGGGTGTAGTGGTTGTTTGGTAACCTTATTACACCAGGGAGCGTTGCATTTTTAAAGCAAGGACCCTCATCAGGAAGTGTAAATAAAAGACAGGGCAATATTTCCAATTTTTCTAAAAGGCAAAGTACAAGGGACTCAGCTGAGTTGGGGCTGCTGGCACGCTGCGATGGAGAGGTTTCATTCAACTGGGTGTGTGTGGGGATGCTGTACCCACAGCCATGCTGGAATTAATTGAATTGAATTTCTGAGTGTGAGGCTGCAAATCTGATTCTACTTCATCCTAAGATAACGACCCCTGGGATTCACAGCTGCCACTTAACCCTCTGTGCTCTTGTCTACAAGGCAGAATCATGGGGTGGCCCCAGGAGGACTGAGATGTCTTTGAAGGACCTTTGTCTTGCTTTGAGTTCCAATCTGTGTGAACCTGAAGATAAGAACCAGAAAGGGGGGAGTGTTTAGTTCAATCCTCTCATTTTACAGATTGGGAATTTGAGGTCCTAAGAGGTTTTAGCTTGAAGTGAGATTTCTAACAATGAAATCTATCCAAGAGTAGGATTGTGGCCTCTGGAAGTGGTGACTTCCCCATCTTTGGACAACTGGGCGATGCCATGGTGCATAGAGCACCAAGCCTGGAGTCAGGAAGACATTTTCTAGATGTCAGATCTGGCCTCGAACACTTGTAAACTGTTGATCCTGGGCCAGTCACTTAATCCCTTTACCTCAGTTTCCTCATCAGTAAAATGAGCTGGAAAAAGAAATGGCAAATTACTCCAGTATCTTTGCTAAGAAAACCCCAAATGAGGTCACAAAGAGTGAACAACGAATTTATTTCTTTGTGGTTCTAAATCCCTGGCTCTTTCCTTTATTTTGCCTGCTTAACTGGGGGTGTTGGCCTGAATTCTCCCTTGCCATGTGGGTTTCCTTGGATATCTAACCCCTTCGTCTGATATGGTCTGCTGGTCTCTCGACTGCTGAGCCCAGTGCCCTGGTTGTGGTTGTGATACTGGGAATGGGTCCAGCCTGTTTTGTGGAGGCCATCACACTCTGCGCTTAGCAAGGAAGTGTAGGCAGGGAGCAAAGACATCCACAACGAGAGAATTAGACAATTTACATAAAATACCAACTAGATTACAGAATGCCAACAATTTCAGGATGACATGGAAGTAATTTTGTGGTACAGAAAATAAGTATAAAAGGAATTATATAGAATGAAGACTTCATCCTAGCTCTTTAATATAATCTGCTCTTTTTCAGCCTTTTGGAATCCTACTCATCCTTCAGTTCCTCCATGGAATTTTTACTTTTCTCTTCAGGTAGGAGTGTGTTCTTGTTTCTGGAATAATTCCTCAAACATTCTGTATCTCTTCTAGGAATTTGCTATGTTCTTGACTTTGTTATATTGATTTCTGGACCCTACAAGACTTTCTCCCCTACTAGACTGCTTGAAGTCAGGGAAGGGCTTCACAATTCTTTGTATCTGGCTCAACCTCACTTTTAAAAATATTTTTGGAGGCAATCAGGGTTGTGACTTCAACATGACCTCATAGCAGGTAAGTGTCTGAGGTTGAATAGAACTCTATCCACTGCACCAACTAACTGTTCCCCACTTACTTTCTTTTTTTCTTTTTTTTTTAATTATAGCTTTTTATTTACAAGATATATGCATGGGTAATTTTTCAGCATTGACCCTTGCAAAACCTTCTGTTACAACTTTTCCCCTCCTTCCCCCCCCCCTATGGCAGGTAGTTCAATATATGTTAAATATGTTAAAGTATATCCAACCTTACTTTCTACAAACAGCCTTTCCAGTCCCATCAGTATTAGTAACTTCCCTCTGAGATTACTTTAATGTACTTTCTGTTTATCTTTGAAGAACATGATTATTTACATGTTCTCTCTTTTACTAGAAGGTAAGTTCCTTTAGGGCAAACCTTGTTTTTGTCTTTGTTTTGCATCTCTAGCACCCAGAGGGGCCTAGAACATAATAAACACTTAATAAATTCTTATTGACTTGACTTGTATCTTTCTCAGTGTCTAGCAGAGAGTTTAAAAAACTTTTTTTGTATCACAGTTATTTCCTGATGTGAAATCACCCCCTCCTATGTATGGAAAAGTTTATTATAACAGAAACAATTAAGAAGAAATAACTTCATCTAATATTATATGCAATATTTCAAACCATAATCTCCCACCTCTCCCCTGAGAGACAAAAGTATGTATGTTTGTTCAGCTATTCTCTAAGACAAGATAGGTCATTATAATTAAGCATAGTTTGGCTAACATTTTAACACTCGTTTTACTGAGTTGAAATAATTGTGGAAGGTGTCATAGAAATGGCAAAATTTGAACCGGGCTTTGAAAATGTATTTGGCTAGATGAGGTAGAGAGACAGGAGAACATTTTATAAGGGACAGACAGCACACGAAGGTGAGAACAGTAGATTTTGATGAGACAGCATAATTTCAGGAGTGACAAGCCCAAGGTGCTGCAGGATGCATCTTAAACCACTTGGGAGAGTCTGTCAGTGGGGTCTTTGTGGACTTTTGCTCCACTGGGGATAGAATGCCTTTATCAGGCATTGCTGATTGTTCCTCCAGATTATGTTAATATTCAATAAACCCTCTCAAATTTCCATAATACTTTGAAGCTTGCAAAGCATTTCCATGTGTATCAGCCCATTTGATCATTGCATGAATATGGAATCAGGATTAGGAAGGACTTTAGAGAGCATGGAGTCCTATCCCTCTCATTTTACAGATTTGGAAACTGAGGCACAGACCATTTAGAGACTTGTTCAAGATCACATAACTAATAAGCATCAGAGGCACATTTGAACTTGAAGGCCAAGTCTATTGCCCTATCCATTACACTGTGCTAGGGCATGGATTATTATTATCATAATAATCATATCATGGTTATCACAAAAGGCAAAGTGACCGCCCAGGGTCCCAGCACTAATAAAAGGCATAGATAGGATGGGGTCTCCTCACTCCTAGGTAAATATTCTTTTCTCTAACTCTCATCAGTATCATTCACCTGTTTTAGATCAGGGATCATACACGGAAATAGTAATTGACAGCTCTCTGAGGTCCTCCGACAGGGATCATGAACACTGAAGGGTTGTTTCAATCTGGGGTCTACAGAGCTCAAATACCTCTACTTGTCCTCTTCATTGTTGGTATTGGTGACATCAAAGGTTCAGGTCTTTAGCTCAGTGTCAGAGCATCAGAGGTGCTAACTCACAGAATGTTCAACAATGCATCTTATAAGGTAAAGAACTTCCCATTAGTTTTTATCTCTATATCCCCAGCACTAAATACGGGATCAAACACATAGTAGGGTTTAATACATGCTTATTGATTAACATTCAGTCTCTGAAGGTATACAAGTAAAAACTGCATTAGTCCTTGTTGGGGATGCTAAAGGGGAGGTTCTTTTGAGGAGTAAGAAACTGGACTGATGTGCCTCAGAGATCCCTTACGCACTAGGAGATTGTTTAATTCTCCTCACCCACCACAACAATGACTCAGGAGGGAAAGTGATTTTAAGAGTGTTTAAGACAAAGCCAAACAAAAGCTTCAGAAGATAAAGGAAGGGGAAAGCTGAGCATTTCTCTATTTTCCCATCAGGAATTATCAAAGGATTTGAACCAGTAATGAGTACGGCCCGAGGAGCTCTCCCGATAATTCCCTCCTTGTTAGACATTATTGTTAGCACTTAAATGTCTTACACTTAAGTAATAACCATTGAGGTGCAGGGAATTTCTTGGTGACTAATGACTTGCTGGTGGGGAGTTGATGGCCCAAGGTGTAGCTAAGGGCCATTAACCCCCTCTGGTCATTAATCCCAAGAAATGCCCTGGGCTGAGGTCATTATTGCTCCTCGACAGGAGAAAAGAAACAACAAAATAAAGCTTTATTTTAATGCTTGGTGTAGCTTGAAAGGGTCCAGCTTTCTGAAAACAATTGAGAGATGGGATGGGACCTGTTCAAATGCTGAAGCTAAACTAAGAATAGGGGTAGATGGTGCTCCTGAAGGTGTGTTAACTAGATTGTGAACTCTTTAGGAGGGAGACTTTTCAACCAGTTCAGCATCCAACAATCCATCCATTCACCCACCCACCCACCCACCCATCCATCCATCCATCCATTTATCCATATACATTTTTCTATGCTTTCTTGAATTCCTCACATTTATTCTTTATTACTGAATAATAGTGTTCCATAAAATTCATGTACCACAGTCTGTATGGTCATACCTAATGAGTACCTATTCTGTTTCCACTTCTTTGCTACTACAACAAGTGATGCCATGAATATTTTGTTGTCTATTAGAACTTTGTTTCCCTATTGATCTTTTTTGGAAATTTGCCTTAAAGGGACATTTATTGAACATCTACTGTGTATATTACTTTAATGTTGGTATTCTTGTTTTAGGTGTTAAAAGAAAACTCAGTATTGTTTCCTATTCAGTACAATAATAAATATTAAGTTCCTATTCTATGTCAAGTACTATATCCAATTCTGGGGGCTTTAAATAAGACATGGTTTCCCTATGTAGGACAAAAACCTAAAATGTGGAGTTTGGATCTGATTTCCAGTCCAATGCTTTTTCCATTTGTGTCTAAAGGGAGCCTCTCACAAGATTATAGGGACTCAATAAATGTCTTTTGAAAGATTTCACGGCTCATTGGAAAGATTCTTAACATCAGAGACAGGAGACGTGGATTCCAATCTTGACTCTGCTGCAAATCTGTGGAGATTTGGGCAAATCATTCTTCTTTCTCTCTTCTTCCCTTTAAATGAAGAAGTTGGATGATATGTTCTCTAAAGTCTCCTTCAGCTCTGATAATTTATTAACTTCTATGAATAATGAAAATCCCCCTAGGGATTTTTTTATTGATAATAACAAAAACAGACAGCAGTTAGTTCCATGATGACCTCATTGCTGGCAGAGAGTGCTCTGACCTGACCCCTAAAGGTTGTGTGTTTTTCTTCTGTCTGTGGAGTAATACTGGCCTAGTGCCACGATGGCCTACATGAGGATTCAGGAATGAATCTTGGGAGGTGATTGCCATGGTGACTCCATGATGGAGAGAAATAACAGAGAAATGTTACTGCGGCTGGATGAAAGTGTTGCATTATCAGCCATGTGCCATTGAAAAGTGGATTAAAATGCCATTATAACATAGCAAAATAAGCACCCAGCTAAGTAAACAAAAATGAAGAAAAAAGAAAGATAGGCAGGGAATGACTACTCTATTCAGCATCCTGTTGCAACTTTTAGGTCCTCCAGTGAAAGACTTGGCCTTAGACTGAAGGAAGAAAGGACATAGTGAGGAGATGATAAATTGTTAACTCCATGAGGGCAAGGCTTGAATTCTTAATGCTTGTACTGCCCTTAGTGAGGCACTCATAAAAAAAGTGGGTGGGAAAACAAAAGTAGAATTGGATTTGGGAGCAGAAAACTCTATTGTCACCATTTACTATATGCAAGACTTTTAACTCTAGGAGCTTTAATTTCTTCATCTAAAAAATGGAGTAAGAAAACTTGTACTACTTACAAGGGAGTTCAAGTGGAATAATAGGTATTGTGTTCTATGACTATATAGCTATGAAAATAACAGCTACTATCGTCGTCGTCGTCGTCATCGTCGTCGTCGTCATCATCATCATCATCATCATCATCATCACTACCATTGGATCCAGAAAAGGGCTGATGATAGAGTGCTTGTATTGGAGTCAGTAAGACTTAGATTTAAATATCACCTTACTGGTTATGTGACCTGGGTGGGGCAAAGTATTTATCTCTATGTGCCTAAAATAACCTCCTAGGATTTAGTTAGTAAGTCACAGATAATTTGCATCATCTACATCAGTGAAGGAAATTCCTGTACCTGGAATCCCTCTTTCCTGTCTCCCAACAGCAGTCCGTCAATAAGTATGTTTTAAACATTCATTATGTCAGATTCTAAGTAAGTGGTGGGGATATAAAGAAAAGAAAAAAAAAATTTTTTTAAAGGCTCTTTTATCAAAGAGGCCATAGCCTAATTACAGATCTTTCTTGTATTTTGTATCATTGAATTTAGGAGTTGGAAAGGATCTCAGGAATTTTCTCTATAACATTTCTAACAAGGGAAGCCTTTTTTGATGCAGATATTACTCCCTGGGGAATCCAATTGCACTTATGGATAGCTCTCTTAGTTAGGAGAAGGTAGCTAGATGACTCAGAGGAAAGAGTACTGGGCCTGGAAGCAGGAATATCTGAATTTAAATCTAACTTCAGATGCTTACTAGCTGTGTGATCCTGTGCAAATCACTTAATTTCTGCCTTAATTCACTGGAGAAAAAATTGGCAAATATCTCTAGTATCTTTATCGAGAAAACCCTAGTTAATGATAACATGTTTTGTTGGTTTTCTTTTTAGTCATATGAGGCCATAAGGACCCAGAGTTTAGTAGCCCTTTTCTACTTGGATTTGACCACATTGGACCAAAACATCTCTAAGATCTTCTAGCTTTTCAACTTAAGATCTTATGGTTAAGTGAAATGATGACTAGTATATTTCATTTCTCTTTCCTACTCTGGGTCTCTGTAGTTCTCAGGTTTGAAAAGAACTTATCTATACAATCTCATTGATTCTGACAACAGTACTGTGAGGTAGCTGCTATCATTATCCTCATTGTACAGTTGAGGAAACTGAGGCAGACAGTTAAAATAACAGGATCTCATAGCTAATAAGTGACAGCATCAGAAGGCAGATCATCCTAACTGTAGCCCAGTGCTTTGTCCAAGGTCCCAATGCCTCCCATCTCTACCTAGCCTTAGGGGTTGAAAGTTTGGCTCTAAGTAAAAGGGATTAGGCAGGATGTGTGGAGAGGTCTTGAACTCTCATTGTAATGAACACTTTTCTAGCCATGTATGGGTTGTTGCTGTTGTTTTTCAATTGTTTCAATCATATCCAATTCTTTATTACTCTTTTTGAGGTTTTCTTGGCAAAGATAATGGGAGTTGTTCGTTATTTCCTTTTCCAACTCATTTTACAGATAAAGAAACTGTGGGAAAGGTAAGTGATTTGATTAGTCACAGGTCTGAGGATGGATTTGAATTCAGGTCTTCCTGACTCCTGACCCAAGGCCCTATCCACTGTCATCTACTTCCTCATGGACAGGTTTGAATCCCTTAACTTCCTGCCCCTGTTTTTTCATCTATAAAATGAAAGCATTCAATCAGATGACCTCTGAGATTTCCTCCAATTCTAAAAGTCTGTGAGCCTATTTGATTCCCTTTAACTTGGATCTCAGAGCCACTGGAGTATAGGAGAAAGAGAACTGAATTTAGAATTAAGAGAACCAAATTCTAGTGCTGGTTCTGTTACTAAATTGCTATATGATCTTAATTAATTCACTTCAACTTTTGTCAGCCTCACTTTTCCTCATCTGACAAAAGGGTATAAGATCTAGTTTCTCTACATCACCAACTAGTGGATACAATGAGATAATATGACAATCTTAGACTTATGAAATATTATATTTCTTCAATCAGTTCCTTATTTATTGTAAGGAGTCAGAGGATGATGGAAAGAAACTTGGAGAGTGATATAGACTTTAAGTGAAAGGAAATATTCCTCTTCTCTTATGTCCCCAACAGCACTTCCCCCTTAGCCCATCTCAAAAAGGCTCTTATAGGAGTGAGGGCCAAGGAAGGAGAGTGGGAAATGGCTCCTGGAGAGCTGAGGGTTTGAGTGGAGCCCTGAAGTGGATGACTTTGCAAGTGACCTTCTGAGTAGCCCATGAGCTAATTATGTAGCTTTCAGGAAGATGCTTTTCCCTTCACTTCCCTAATGTGTGGTTCAGAAGAGTTCATGGCCCCTTGCTGAAGAACCTGCTATCAGAAGCCTGTGGTGTTGCCCCTTCCTTTGACTCCCTCCCCACATTGGTCTGGCCATTTCTCCTCTCCTTTTTACTTATGGAGGTGTCAGCTCATTTCTCCCAACTCTCCTGCTTACCCATAAGGCTTTTTGAGGGGCTAATTGCCCTATTCTGCATCAGTGTCCATTCTCTGGCCTTAGGGAGTCAAGCAAAATGTAAAGATGCTAAAGTTTATTTATATTTGGGTCTCCTACTACTCTAGTAACTCCTCTGTTCCCTCTGTATTTATCCTTCCTCTTTCAGAAAATATTCTGGGACCTCACCAGGCACTCCTCCTCTTAAGAAGAAGGCCACTGTAAACTCTTTAACAGGAGACATTAGGAAATATAGATAACCTCTCTCAAAAGTTTTATATTTTAAAAGAGAATCCTAGAGAGGGCAATGCAAATCCAAAGAAAAGACTTTTTAATGGTGAAATTTTAGGGGCTATGTTGGGGGGGGTGGCAGCACATTTTGGGATACACTGATTATACCATACCACACAGCTATCCTCATGCACCATACACCTCCGACATGTGTCTGGGGGTTCTGCCTCCTTCTGAAGTCACTATTTTAATCGATGTCTAGTCTGCTTGGGGACTTTTTTTTTTTTTTTTTTTTCAAGAGATAGGGAGGCTTCTGCCTCTGTGCATTAGCAAATAGTAGAGCCTCCCCTCTGTGGGAGGGCTTGCCCCATCATATCCCACTTCACACTACCTGAGAGGTCCTGATGAAGTGTCTCTAGAGAGGGGAAAAAAAAAAAAAAAAAAAAAAAAAAAAAAAGCCTGGTCTAACTTTGAAGAATTTAAAATTCCTTTGTGGTTTTTCTTCCCCTTTCTTTCCCTCCCTCAGGTTCTAAATCCAATCTAGCTCCTGGCCAACCGGTGGAATTAAAGGATTAAGAGCTACCCAGGTCTTATCCCGATATGAAAAGATTTCTCAGAGAGGCTCATAGTTCAGAGTCCAAAGCCAGCAAAATCATTCCTCGGTAGGAGCCGAGTATTGTTTTGAAAGCCTTATTGGAACCACCTTTTGAGCTGTTGGCTGAAGCATCACAGTTTCACTTATCTCTTAAGACCTCTCTCATAATTGCTCTATGTCCAACAAGCAAAGGGAACTCCAGGCATTATCTGTTAAGGATCCTTTAATCCAGTTTCATAAGGACAAAGGGGGTAATCAGGATACCTCTGATTCCCGCCTAAAGTCAAGCAGAATTTTAGATGAGCCCCAAGTCCCTTTATCCCGAGTTTCAATGACAAAAAATATTCTGTTCTTTTAGCTCAGGGGCTAAAGAAGGGGGTAGAGTGTATAGGAGGTCAGAGATCTGCTTTTTAAATTCTGCACTGCAAAGACTGTTGTATTATGTTATTTGAGCTTTAATGGCTTATTTGGGGATGTCACTTTCCAATAGGCCCTGGAGTGAAAATCTTGTAAGAGGTGAATATTTGTCCAATGCATCAGGTTTTGAAGGATAGCCCCGAAGGAGCTGGCAGAGCCCACATATGGGCAGCTTTTGGGCAGTATCTAAGGAGATTCTTCATTTTAAAAGGCTTTAGAGAATTGGGCACTGGGGAGCCTGGTAATTTGATGTGTGAACATGTATTTTGAAACTTATCAAAGAAGTACAGTTTTTGCCTCCCCAAGGACCTTTGGGGTTTAGAGACACAACACCTTAAAATCCAGCCAAACCTTACACTGGGGTCAGTATACACAAATAATATCCCTATATCACAGAATCACAGAATGTCAAAAGTTGGAAGGGACTTCAGACCCCATCTAGATGGTCTTGTACCTGGATGAGAATCCTCTCCCTCATATCCTAACTGACAAATGGTCAGAAGGTCTTACAATTTTTGCTTGATTTTTTTTTTTTTCTATTGGAAACTAGGTCTCCTTATCTCTTAAAGGCTGGAAATTCAGTGGTTGCTCTTGGACCCAATCCCAATGGAAGCTGTGATATAGTGTTTTTCCACCTGGACTGCTTTGCCCCTGATTAATAGACTACAGGGTCTACCATATTGGCGCCACACTTTGGACCTCCAGCTACGCATTTCATATGATTCACTGGCCTCAGTTTCCCTGTTCATAGAGATTCTGAAATGCCATTCAGCCACATCTGGCTTGGCTTTTGTTTAAAAACAAAGAGTGAGGGGGGAGACTCACTATCTCTAAAAGCTAACCTATTCTATTTTAGGATAAACCTAATTGTTGGGACAGATTTTTTTTTTTTTTAAACACATAGTTGTCCCTTTGCAGTTGCTGTACATTGCTCCTATTTTTATGACCTCTGGAGCCAACCAGAACCACTCTCCCATGGGACAGAACTTCAAACATCTCCCTATGTCTTCTTTTTTTCCGGGAAAAGAAACATTCTCAGTTCTTTCAGATTCTCAGGACAAGATCTCTTTAAAGAATCCTTATGACTCCCTATTGGCTACTTACCAGCTTATCAATGTGCTTCCTAAAATGTGGTACCCAGAACTAAGACAATATTTCAGCTATGGGCAGAGAACAAAAGGAGCTATTCCCAGGTTTTTTAGGGGCCTGGGCTATAAACCCTCTGTCTCCTATCTCCCTCCTGCTTCCCAGAGAGGAAGAGAAAAGAAGCCTGGCCAGGTGATTTCCATCTGCCTGAAAGCAACATCTCAGTGCCAGGAGTCACCTTCCTGTCTGTTATGCTGCTTGCTCTACAGCCACAGGTGAGAAGAAGAGAGAGGTCTTCCTCTCAGGAATATAAGCCTAGTAGAGTAACACTGCTGGATCAAAGGGTATACATACTGTGATAACTTTTTGAGCATAATTCCAAATTGCTCTCCAGAATGGCTGGATCCATTCACAACTCCATCAACAATGCATCAGTGTCCCAGTTTTCCTGCATCCCCTCCAACATTTATCACTGTCTTTTCCTGTCATCTTAGCCAATCTGACAGGTGTGTAGTGGTATCTCAGAGTTGTCTTAATTTGCAATTCTCTGATCAATAGTGATTTGGAACATCTTTTCATAAGAGTAGAAATAGTTCCAATTTCATCATCTGAAAATTATCTGTTCATATCCTTTGACCATTTATCAATTGAAGAATGGCTTGATTCTTTATAAATTAGAGTCAATTCTCTATATATTTTGGAAATGAGACCTTTGTCAGAACCTTTAACTGTAAAAAAACTTTTGCCAGTTTATTGCTTTTCTTCTAATCTTGTTTGCATTAGTTTTGCTTGTATAAAAGCTTTTCAATTTGATATAATCAAAATTTTCTATTTTGTGATCAATAATGATCTCTAGTTCTTCTTTGGTCATAAATTCCTTACTCTTCCACAAGTCTGAGGGGTAAACTATCTTAAGTTCCTCTAATTTATTTATAATCTCATTCTTTATGGCTAAATCATGAATCCATTTTGATCTTATCTTGGTGTATGGTGTTGTGTGGGTCCCTACCTAGTTTCTGTCATATTAATTTCCAGTTTTCCCAACAGTTTTTGTCAAATAGTGAATTCTTATCCCCAAAGTTGGGATCTTTGGGTTTGTCAAACACTAGATTGCTATAGTTATTGACTATTTTATCCTGTGAACCTAACCTATTCAACTAGTCTATTTTTTAGCCAATACCAAATGGTTTTGGTGACTGCTGCTTATAATATAGTTTTAGATCAGGTACAGCCAGGCTGCCTTCATTTGATTTTTTTTTTTTTTTCATTAATTCCCTTGAAATTCTTGACCTTTTGTTCTTCCAGATGAATTTTGTTGTTATTTTTTTTTCTAGGCCATTAAAATAGTTTCTTGGGAGACTGGTATAGCACTAAATAAATAGATTAGTTTAGATAGTATTGTCATTTTTATTATATTTGCTTGCCCAGTCCAAGAGCATTTAATATTTTTCCAATTGGTTAGATCTGACTTTATTTGTGTGCAAAGTGTTTTGTAGTTTTACTTTCCTTTGGCAGATAGATTTCCAAATATTTTATGCTATTGACAGTTATTTTGAATGGAATTTCTCTTTGTATCTCTTGCTGTTGGATTTTGTTGGTGATGTATAAAAATGCTGAGGATTTATACAGATTTATTTTGTATCCTGAAACTTTGCTAAAGTTGTGGATTATTTCTAATAGCTTTTTAGTAGATCTCTGGGGTTCTGTAAGTATACCATGATATCATCTGCAAAGAGTGATAATTTGGTTCCCTCATTACCTACTCTAATTCCTTTAATCTCTTTCTCAACTCTTATTGCTGAAGCTAGCGCTTCTAATACAATATTGAATAGTAATGGTGATAGTGGGCAACCTTTTTCACTCCTGATCTTATTAGGAATGGTACCTGTTTATCCCCATTATATATGATGCTTACTGACAGTTTTAAAAGATGCTCCTGACTATTTTAAGGAAAAGTCCATTTATTCCTATACTCTCAAATGTTTTTTATTAGGAATGGATGTTGGATTTTATCAAACGTTTTTTCTGCATCTATTGAGATGATCATATGGTTTTTGTTAATTTGGTTATTGATATAGTCAGTTATGCTAATAGTTTTCCTAATGTTGAACCAGCCCTGCATTCCTGGTATAAATCCTACTTGATCATGTTGTATTATTCTGGGGGTGATTTTCTGTACTCTTTTTGCTAATATTTTATTTAAGATTTTTGCATCAATATTCAGTAGTGAGATTGTCTATAATTTTCTTTCTCTGTTTTCAACCTACCTGGTTTAGTATCAATACCATGTTTATGTCATAAAAGGAATTTGGTAGGACTCCTTCAATCCCTATTTTTTCAAATAGTTTATATAACATTGGAGTTAATTGTTCTTTAAATGTTTGGTAGAATTCACATGTAAATCCATCTGGTCTTGGGGATTTTTTCTTAGGGAGGTGATTAATAGCTTGCTTTATATATTTTTCTAAAATGGAACTCTTTAACCACTTTACTCTTTCCTCTGTTAATCTGGACAAGTGATATTTTTGAAGGTATTCTTCCATTTCATTTAAGTTATCAAATTTATTGACATAAACTTGGGCAAAGTAACTCCTAATTATTGTTCTAATTTCCTCTTCATTAGTGGCGAGTTCTCCCTTTTTATTTTTAAGATTAAGAATTTGATTTTCCTCTTTTCTTTTTTTAATCAAATTACTAAGGATTTATCTATTTTGTTGGTTTTTTTTTTTTCATAAAACTAATTCTTAGTTTTAATTTATTATTTAGTTGTTTTTTTTTTTAACTTTCAATCTCTCCTTTTATTTTTAGAATTTCAAGTTTAGTGTTTGACTGGGGGGGGGTTTAATTTGTTCTTTTTCTAGATTTTTAAGTTGCAAGCCCAATTCATTGACCTTCTCTTTCTCTATTTTATGCAAGTAGGTCTCTAGAGATATAAAATTTCCCCTTATTACTGCTTTGGCTGCATCCCACACATTTTGGAATGATGTCTCATTATTGTCATTTTCTTGGGTGAAATTATTAATTATGTCTATGATTTGCTGTTTCACCCAATCATTCTTTAGGATGAGATTATTTAGTTTCCAATTATTTTTTGGTCTATTTTCCTCTGGCTTTTTATTGAATGTCATTTTCATTGCATCATGATCTGAAAAGGATGCATTTACTATTTCTACCCTTTTGTATTTGAATTTGAGGTTTTTATGTCCTCATATGTGGTCAATTTTTGTATAGGTTCCATGAGCTGCTAAGAAGAAAGTGTACTCCTTTCTGTCTCCATTTAGTTTTCTCCAAAGATCTATCATACCTAACTTTTCTAGTATTCTATTTACCTTTTTGATTTCTTTCTTATTTATTTTATGGTTTGATTTATCTAATTCTGAGAGTGCAAGTTGAGATCTCCCACTATTATTGTTTTGTTGTCTATTTTTTCTTACAGCTCTCTTAATTTCTCTTTTAAGAATTTAGATGCAATCCCACTTCGTGCATATATGTTTAATATTGATATTGCTTCATTATCTATGCTACTCTTTGGCAAGATATAGTGCTATTGCTTATCTCTTTTAATTAGATCAATTTTTGCTTTTGCTTGATCTGAGATCAGGATGGCTACCCTTGCTTTTTTTACTTTACCTGAAGTATAATAGCTTCTGCTCCAGCCTCTTAACTTTACTCTGTATGTATTGCCCTGTTTCAAGTGTGTTTCCTATAAACAACATATTGTAGGATTCTGACTTTTAATCCAGTCTGCTATCTGCTTCCACTTTATGGGGGAGTTTACCCCATTTACATTTATGGTTAAAATTATTAATGCTGTATTTCTTGCCATCTCGTTAAGCCCTGCTTATGCTTTTCTCCTTTTCTTCCCCCTTTCCCCCTCCCTACTATTAAACTTGTGAGCACTACTTGCCTCTCACAGCCCTCCCTTTTTAGGATCCCTCCCCCTTAGAGCTCCTTCCCTTTTCTTACCCCTTTTCCTCATAATTTCTGTATTTCCTTCCACTTAGTTTACTCCTTCCCTTTTCACTTTTCTCCTCCCACTTCTCAATGAGGTGGGAGAAGTTTCTCTGTAAATTGAATATGTCTAATATTTTTCTCTTTAAGCCAATTCTGATGAGAGTAAGATACACACTATGTTCATCCCCTCCCTTCTTTCTCTCATATGTGATAGGTTTCCTTTGATTTTTCATGAGATATAGTACCCCCACTTTACCCTTTTTTCTGGTACAGTTTCCTTTCCACCTTTGGTTTCTTTTTTATATTATAACTGTAAAACCAAATTATACATATGTTCTTTCTATATATTCCTAACAGAAATATAGTTCCCAAGATTTCTTTTTACCTTTTTATGTTTTTCTTGAGTCCTATATTTGGAGATCAAACTTTTTATTTAGTTCCATTTTATTTCATCAGAAATAGATGAAATTCACCTATTTCATTGAATGTTCATCTTCTTCCCTGGGAAAAAATGCTCATTTTGGCTCGGTAAGTTATTCTTGGCTGCATATCAAGTTCTTTAGCCTTTCAGAATATCAAATTCTAGGCCCTTGATCCTTTAATGTGGACAGTGCTAGATCCTGATTAATCCTTATTGTGGCTCCTCTATATTTGAATTTTTTTTTCTAGTTGCTGGTAGTATTTTTTCCTTGGTCTGATAGTTCTGGAATTTAGCCACAGTATTTCTTGGAGTTTTGATTTTGGGGTCTCTTTCAGTAGGTGATTGATGAATTCTTTCAATGTCTATTTTACCCTCTGTCTCTATAACATCTGCTCAGTTCTCTTTGATGATTTCCTGGAAAATAGTGTCTAGGCTCTTTTTTTATCATAATTTTTCAGAAAGTCCAATAATTCTCAGATTCTCTCTCCCATATCTATTTTCCAAGTCTGTTGTTTTCCCAAGTAGATATTTAACATTTTTTTCCCATTGTTTCATTTTTAAAGTTTTGCTTGACTGATTCTTGGTGTCTCCTCTAGTCATTCATTTCCATTTGTTCAATTCTGATTTTTAATGAATTATTTTCTTAATTTACTTTTTAAAATTTCTTTTTGTAATTGTCCAATTGAGTTTTTAAGTGAATTGTTTTGTTCTGCGGAATTTTTTTTCATTTTTCCAATTTTATTTTTTAGAGAGCTATTTTCTTTTTCCAATTCACTAATTCTTTTCCTTGGAGTTGTTTACCTTTTCCAATTCACTAATTCTGTTTTTCAGGGATTTGATTTCTTTATCCACTCTATCTTTAAATGAGTGGGATAACTTATCCAGACCCTCTTGTCAAGCTTCCCTTTCCTTTCCCCATTTTTCTTCTACCTCTCTTGTAAGAGCCTTTTTAATTTCTTCTATAAGAGTCTTGTGTCATGGGGACCAGATCATATCCCCCTTTGTGGATTCATTTGGTGATACTTTGTTTTTAATCTCCTCAGGGTTTGAAGTCTGCTCTCTATCCATATAGAAGCTATTTATACTTAGAGTTTGCTTTAAGTTTTTGTTCATTTTGACAAAAAAAAAATCAAAGAAAACAAACAAACAAACAAAAATACAGCAAATGTCCTCTGCTTTTTGGGCAGTATGGTATTACCAAGCTTCCTCTACAGACTACTGAAGGTAGCAATGAAGCAGCAGTGGAAAAGCAATGGCTGCGCTGCCTGCACAGCAGCCACTCTCTGAGACTCTGAGAGCGTGCTAAGTCACCATGAATATTGGGTAGGTGTGATCAGGTTCCGGGATTAAGATCTTTACCCCCTGTGTTTTTAGCTTCTCTGCTGATCTACTGGTTGCTGCCAGGGCAAAGAAGTTCACACTGGGTATAATTCTCCCTGCAAATTTTCCAATGGCTGAGACTATACTCCGCCCCACTCTGATCTGCTCAGTGTTAGCTGCCTTCCATGCTCTCGTTGCCTGCCTGCAGTCTGCACCTGGTCTAACAGTTCCCCTCCCCCCCGCCCCCCATGGTCAAAAGCAGACCTTTTCTGGAGAATTTTGGGAATATTTTCTGTTAGTAATTAGTTGTGGGTTTTTTCAGTCAAGCACTAATTCCAAGGCCATATCATGAAAAAAAGTTTTTTGAGGGCAAGAAAGAACTTAGATAGATGTGTGTGTCCTCTCTGCCATCTTGGCTGGAAGTTCTAATTTATTTATTTATTTTTTTAAAAGATTTTATTTAATCAGCCAAGATTTACCTTCTTACCTTTTACTCCAAATTCCTCTGTTACTTAAGAACATGAAAAAATCAAAACTCATTACAAATATATATACTGAAATTATAACAAATATCTACATTCAACATGTCAAAAACAAAATTTATCTAAGTCTGCCTTCTGAGTCCTTCACCTCTCTACCAGGTCATGGGTCATTAGTCCTTTGGAGTTCTGGTTGGTCATTACACTGATAAAAGTTCAGTACAATAATATTCCATCATGTGTAGAATTAACAGAGTGAAGAAGCTCTCATGGGTATAAGGCTATAACCTTAAACTATACTTTAATTGTGACTTGAGACTTTATAATAACAAATAGAGTTATAGCTAAAAAGTTGCAGTTGTTATCCCCTCCTATTTCCTATCACTTCTTAATTAGCATTTAAATACTTTTTTTAAAGGTAATGATGGCTTTGAATTCTCTTAACAGTTGTATTCTTTTGTTTCTGGGTTAGATTTCCAGAATTAGAATGTAAGCCTGGACTCCCCCAAACATTGGGAGAAAAGGTCAAGCTGGGGGGAGGGAAATACTTCCGGGGCTTCTGCATTCAGGTTATTTAATCTTGTGTTTCAAAGTTATTCTTGGCACTTCCTTCACTGACAAACACCTTGTCAGATGGGAGATGCCCTTTCTTGTGAGATTGTAATAAACCCCTTTTTGCTTTTTCTTACTCTAAGAGTCTCTGATTGTTTTTATGGACATTACTGCCCCACAAAATCACATATATAGATGATAACTTATTTAGCCATTTCTCAATTTATGGGTACTCCCTCAAATTCCCATCCTCTACTACCTCAAAAAGAACTAGAGATATTTTTGTATATTCTTAGAGTTTATTTTGATAAGGACTTATCCTCTCTCTCCTTAACCATTTATCCCTTTCTCTTTTCCCTCCTATTTTCCTCTTGAGTCATATGGATTTTGTACCCAAATCTCTCTCTCCCTTCTCTCTCTGTCTCTTGTGTCTCTCTATCTTTATCTCTGTCTTCCTCTGTCTGTCTCTGTCTGTCTCTGTCTCTCTTTCTTCTCCCTTCTTTTGACCAGTACAGATGAGAATGAGGTTCAGATGTCAGCTATTTTTCTTCACCCCTTCCTCATTGTTTATATTGCTATCTGAATATCTTGATTATGTGAGATAATTTTCCCCAACCTTCCTTTCCTTTGCTTCCTAATTTATTCCTCTTTCTTTTCCTTTCCACTACTTTTATTTTATTTTTTTAAAGATTATCAAAACTTAATAGAAACACCTCCAGGCCTTATCTAATTGGACTCCCTCTATGAATCATGATGATGGCAGGGTTCAGAGGAGATACATACATTATCTCCCTGATATTTGAATATAAGCACTTTATTCTTATTTAGTCTTTTATCATCATCATTATTATTTTTGATATATTTCTGTTCATTCTTGTCTTTGAACTTAAGAATTTCTCAGTCTTTTCATCAGGAATGCTTGTAAGTCCTCTATTTCATTAAAGATGCACTTTCCCTTTATAGAATTTTATTCTCAGTTTTGTTGGGTAAATTATTTTTGCCTATAAACTCATAGTTTTTGTCTTCTGAAATATTGTATTCCAAATTCTGCAGTGCTTGATTGTGATGGCAGCTAGATTACATTTGTAATCTGACTATGGCCTTCCCTTCCCTTCCTTTCCTTTCCTTTCCTTTCCCTTCCTTTCCCTTCCCTTCCCTTCCCTTCCCTCTTTCCCTTCCTTTCCTCTTTCCCTTCCTTCCATCATTCCATCTTTCTTACTTTCTTTTTTCCTTCTTTCCTTCTTCCTCTCTCCCTCCCTTTCTTTCTCTCTCTCTTTTCTCTCTCTCTCTCTCTTTTCCCTCTCTCTCTGTCTCTCTCTGTCTCTCTCTGTCTCTCTGTCTCTCTCTCTCTCTGTCTCTCTCTCTCTCTCTCTGTCTCTCTCTCTCTGTCTCTCTGTCTCTCTGTCTCTCTCTCTCTCTCTCTTTCTCTCTCTCTCTCTCTGTCTCTCTGTCTCTCTGTCTCTCTCTGTCTCTCTCTCTCTCTCTGTCTCTCTGTCTCTCTCTCTCTCTCTCTGTCTCTCTCTCTCTCTCTCTCTCTCTCTCTCCAGGGAAGATCTCTGCTAATTCTGTTGCTGCTTTTTTTTTTTTTTTTTTTGAGAGGAGATGGGGAGGACATTGAATGTTGTATTATTCCAGAATCTCAGGGGGAGCCTGAGGACTTGCCAGCTTTCAGTGATACCAAAGGAATCTGACTAAAGAAAAAGTCTGTTTGTTGCCTCCCTGGTCCAAGCTCTGTCAGTTCTTAACTTGGGTCTGTGTTGTTGCATTCCACCCCTAGCCAAGTGCAAAGGTCTTTTGGTTCAAAGTGGTAGATTTGTAGGCTTCCCTTTGGTCTGGCTTTCTTGATTTTATTACTTCTTTGTTGTTCCATCATTTTTCAATCATGTCTGACTCTTTATGACTCTATTTGAATTTTCTTGGCAAAGATACTGGAATAGTTTGCCATTTTCTTTTCCAGCTCATTTTATAGAGGAGGAAACTGAGGTGACTTGTCAAGGGCCACACAACTCATATTTGAGGCAGGATTTGAACTTCCTATCTGTATCTACTATACCATCTAGCTATCTATTGCATCTTTGTAGGCTGAGTTACATGATGGAAGAGAGATTCTGCTTTGAGTTTGAGTTCTGAGTTTCACCAGACTGCTGCTATTACTAGCTTCTAAACTTCCTCTTTTTTCAGTAGACTTCCTAAGGCACACCTATATAGTGAATATGAACACCACTGCCATGTGGAAATCCTTTTCTTGGTATTCCCTGGGTCTGTCACCTAGACTGGGTAGAGGGCAACAAAACTACCATTTAGCACTTATTCCTGTTATAGGGCTATGGTGGGACTCTGGCAGCCTGAGGGCAAAACCATTCTCCATTCCTACAAGCTCATAATTGAGGGGCCATCCTTGACCCTTCCACTTCCAACATATCCAAGCTGTTGCCAAAGCCTATCAATTTCACTTCTTTAACATCTCTCCCATGCACTCCCTTCTCTCCCTGTACTTTACCAGCACTGTGGTACAGCTCCTCATTACCTCAAATCTAAATTATTGCAACAGCTTGCTGGGGCTCTGTTGCCTCAAGTAACTCCCATTCTAATATGTTTTCTATTCAGCCATCAAAATGCTTTTCCTAAAATACAGATTTGACAATGTCATCAGTGGCTCCTTATTGCCTACAACTTCAAATACAAAATCCTCTGTTTGATATTCAAAACTCTTCTTAACTTAGCCTCTCCTACCTTTCTGGTTTTCTTATACTTGCTCTCCTTCATGTGTTCTTCCATTCAATAACACTGACTTGGATATTCTATGAACAAGATTAATCTTTGGGCATTTCTTTGGCTTGTCCCTCATGCTTGGAATGCTCTTCCTCCTCATTTTCACCTGTTGACTTTTCTAGAATTTTTTAAGCCTCAGAGGAAAACCCATCTTTTACAGGGAGACTTTCCCATCCTCTCTTAATTTTAATCCTTTCCTATCTTTATGACTTCCTATTAATCTTCTTCATAACTTGTTGGTACATACTGGTTTGTTTCTCATCTCTCTTAATGGATTGTAAGCTCCTTGAAGGCAGGGACTGGGTTTTTTAGTCTCTTTTTGTATTCCCAGTGCTTGATAAAGTGCCTGGTATATAGTAGGGTCTTAATAAAAATTATTTGACTATCAAAATACTAGTCCTGAATATGGCATTTAAAAAAAATAGATTTTATTTTTCTAAATACTTGCAAAGATAATTTTCAACATTTACTTTTGTAATCCCTTGTATTCCAAATTTTTCTCCCTCTTCTTCCTTCTCCCCAAGACAGCAAGCCATCTGGTATAGGTTAAACATATGTAATTCTTCTAGACATATTTCCATATTCATCATGCTGTACAAGAAAAATAAGTTCAAAAGTGAAAAATACATGAGAGAGAAAAAAAAAACAAGTAAACAAATAAAAACAACAAAAAAGGTGAAAATACTATGTTTTGATCCACATTGAGTATCCATATATTGCATTATCTTAATACAGTCAAAGAACTTATTGTTTTGGCTTCTATATCCCACTGTTGACACATATTGAAATTGGAGCCCACTAACCCTCCACCCCTATCTCCCTACCCCTCAGCTCTCTTGGTCTAAAATTTTTTTTCAGAAATTGCTATCTACTTGTATTTCTCCTATCTTGTATTTGTAAAGTCAATTTTTAGCTCCAAGGATAAGAAAATTCTTATACTTTTACAATATCTCTCGAATATCTCCTTTTCTTCTCTTGGGTCCTTTGGACCGGAGAATAAAAAAAGAATCTTAAACATGGACATTTGTCCATATAACATTTAATCTTATTAGATTTAACCTAATGTTCTGGCTTCAGGCTCTTTTTGGATATTGATGCCATTATCCAATATGTTAGCTCTCTCTCCCAATTTTATGTCATCTACTGGGACTTATACATCAGTCAGACAAGCACTCTGAGTTGCTCCTTCAGTAGGAGAAATGAATTTATGTTGAGCCATTTACACTCTTTTCCCTGTTCCCACTTTCAGAGACATTCTGTGTGTTTGCGATATTACTTAATACTCCTTAAGTTAGAGATTTTAATGATCATGAACCCCTAGAATATTAGCACTCAATGGGATTATAAGAGTCATCTATTCCAATTTCTTCTTTCTATAGAATTGAAACCTTAGCCTTATCTGAGCAGGAGCAGTCCCATGATCATGTCCAATTTAGCATTTCTGTTTATTCAATAAAATTTTAAGCAATTTACAATCCATGTCTTATATCAACCAATCCATCAATAAGCATTTTTAAAGCACCTATTATGTGTAAGCCACTGGCGATATAACCTTCTCCCAAGGAGCTTGCTTTCTAATGGGAGAGACAAGTACATACATAAATACAGAGTAGTTAAATACCAAGTTGTTATAGAGGGCACCAATAGCTAGAAGGTTTAGTAAAGGTTTCATGGATAAGGGGGAGGGTGATCAGACTTCGTCTTAAAGAAAGAAAAGGGTTCTGTGAGATTGAAATGAGGAAAGAGTATATTATGGACATGAGAAACTGTCATGAAAACAGAAAATGAAGTACCATGTGTGGGGGGCAGACAGAAGCTCAGTTTAATGTACCACAAGGTCAGAAATAAAACATGATTCAGGTTATGAAGGGCTTTAAAAACTAAACTGAAGAATTCATATTATATCCTAGAAGCAATGGTGAACTACTAGTAGGAGAATGAGACAGATTTTAAGAAAAATCATGTTTACAGCAGGAAGGGGGTTGGGGATGCACTGGAATTGGGAGAGATTTTAGGCAGGGAGAGGAACTAGGAAGCCAATACACAAATCTAGGTGAATTGACCTAGCCTGGACTAAGGTGGTGGCCAAAGAGAAAGGGTCTGAAGTGAGAACTATTAGGAAGGTAGAAGTCACAAGATTTGGTAACTGGTTGGATCTATATGGTGAGAGAGAGTGAGAAGACCAGGATAATACTGAGATTAGTAATTTGGGAAATTAGGAACTTGTTTCTGATGTAAATAGGGAAACTTGGGGGTGGGGTGGGAAAGTTTAAGGGAGAGATAATGATTTCACTTTTAGACATGTTAAGTTTAAGATGTCTCTAGGAAATTCAAGTTTTAAGTCCTAGTTAATAGGCAAATGGTGATTTAAGACTGAAACGTAGGATAGAGATAGGAACTGGATATATGTGAGTCAGCTACATAACCATGATAATTAAACCTATGGATGCTGATGAGATCACAAAAAGAGAGAGTCTAGAAAGAGTAAGGAGCTAAGAGCCAAGGCAGAGCACGTGTTTACTCAGAATTAGTGGGCATGATATGGATGAAGAGCCAGAAAAGGAGCCTGAGAAGAAGGGGTTAGACAAAAAGCAGGAGAACTAGGAAAAAATAGTGTCCTAAATGATATGGAAAGAAGAGATTATTCCAGAGGAAATGTTAGTCAATAATGTCATATATACTACATAGGTTCAGAAAGATTAAAATTGAGGAAAAAACCCACACACATTATATTTGGCAATTAAGAGATCATTGAAAAGGAAAAGGACCTATGCATACAAAAAATATTTGTAGAAGTTCTTTTTGTGATGGTAAGAATTGGAAATTGAGGAAATGCCCATCAATTGGCGAATGGTTGAACAAGCTGTAATGTAATACTATAATAGCTATTAAAAATGATGAGCAGGTGAATTTAAAAAAACCTCGAAAGACATGAATTGATGCTGAGTGAAGTGAGCAGAACCAGAAGAACAGTGCACACAGTAGCAATAACATTGTGCTATGATCAACTATGATTGATTTAATTCTTTTGAACACTACAATGATCCAAAGTAATTCTAAAAGAGTCATGCCAAAAAAAACAAAAAAACCAAAAACATGCTATGGAATTCAGATGAAGAACTATGGAATCTGAATCGAAGCCTATTCTTTTTATTTTGTGGTAGTTGTTGTGGCTTTTTCTTGTGTTTTGTTCTTCTTTCACATGACTAATGTAGAAATGTATTTCTAAAATTGTACATGTATAACCTATATCAAATTGCTTGCCATCTTGGAAAAGAAGGAGGGAGAAAAACTTAGAATGATTTATCTTTATATCTAATTGGAAAAAATAAAATTCTATTTACCCCCCAAAAACCAATGCCCCCAACATACAGATAATTGGTAAGTTTGAAGAGAAAAGTGTTCTAGGGAATTTTAAGGGGCTAGGAGATGGGTATTGTAGCTTTTGAATTTAAACCAGAACACTCCCCCTATGATCATCAGCTGATATCAGTTAGGTAGCCAGACTTAATTAGATAAGAAAATAGGTATTTTGCTAGAATTATGTAGTAAAATCAGTTGGCAAAAACATCCCTTCAAAAGACGTATTCTCATACTTAAATACAGAGTTTAGAGAGAAATAGACTGAAACTTAAAGCACTTGTAATAAAGACGATAATTTATAGCCCCTCTGATCCTTTTGTTGGCATCCTCAAGATTTTCTTCTCAGGTAGGATATAGCTTAGAGAGAGCTAGGTGGTTCAGTGGTTTGGAGTCAGGAATATCTAAGTTCAAATCTAGCCTCAAACACTTATTAGCTGCCAATCTGGATAAGTCATTTAACCTTTGCCTGATTCAATTTCCTCAATTCTAAAATGGGAATAATAATAGTATTTCCCTCCCAGAGATGTTGTGAGGCTCAAATGAAATATATTTGTAAAGCCCTTAGCACAGTGCCTGATACATAATGGGTGCTTATTAAATGCCTATTCTCTTCTATTCCTTATTACTTTCTTTCAATAGCATTCAGTAGCTAGACAAGAATCACCTTTTTTTTTTTTTTTTTTTTTCTCCTTACAGTATTTAAGATACAAGTGGCATAAATTGTATATAGATATATCTGTAGGCTGCCTCGGAACTCCTATTTGTGTGATGTTGAAGCACTGACTTTAGAGTTGCCTTTAATATGAAAATATCAATTCCTGTGCTTGAGAGACAGAGAAGGAAAAGAGAAAAGGAAAAAGAAAGAGAAAGAGAGAGAGACAGAGAGAAAGAGAGAGAGAGAAAAACAACTGATTGAATGAATCTTTAAATACATTAGAGAGAAGGGATTGCAATATAAAATGGAGATATATATATGTATATGTATATATATATATTGAATGACAAGAATGGGAAGAATAGAAAGGAAACTAAGAAAGGAAATTAAAATAAAAAAGTCTCAGACAAAAGAAGTTCTAAGGTAAGATTTTCTAGTTCAAAATAAACTATCACAAGCTACCATAATCTGTTCTTTGTGTTCAAAGATCTTTTTGGTTACTGTTGAGGGGAGGTGAGAGCATGTGCATGTGATTGAATAGGTACACACACACACACACACACACACACACACACACACACACACACACACACACATATATGTTTGTATCTTTTTTCAGGGTGCGGGGTTTGGGTTCCAAAATGATTTCCTCCTTGGTCCTGACACTGACCAGATCTGTCATTTCAGATTTCTTGTTTCCCACTGGGTAATGACTTGCTGCCATTTTGGGGTCAGAGACAGTCTGAGCAGTGTTAGCCCACCAATGTAGCATAGGTGAGTTCTTGTGCTGCCTTCCCCTACCCCCTTTCCAAATAGTAAATCCAGCCTTTGCATGTGATTATTGCCCTCTGACAAGAGCTGATGAAGTGGTTGAGGATTTCCGTAAGTTGGAAATTATCTTTACATTGGCCCACGGTAAGTTTTCTGACAATTGCTGTTAATCTTTAGTCTGGGGGAACCGTCTCTTTTCTCACCATATGGACTCTCTCAGATTTATCTGCTGCCTCTCGTCCTTCATGGGACACAAGGCGCATTCCAGTGAGTGATGGATCATCTCCTGAGATGTCACAGCAAGTGTGTCGGCAAAAGCTCAGTTGCCAGAGTCCTAAGGAGCATCTCGTCAATTTATTTACCTGTAGCTCGGCAAAGAAAGGAAGAACTAGAGGGATAAATGAATGAATGGTTTTTTTTAGATGAGCAATTCTCTTCCTCATTATGAAAGAAAGTAGTTATATTGGTTTAGGTAATGAGGTTTTATGTCCCAAGTGACCCTCATTATTTTAAGTAACATCACAACAGGACATCGGATCCATATATAAAAGGACTTATTTCACAGAATCATATATCTGAAATTTTGTTTTACAATTATGCCCACTCAAACTAGCCGTTTCTACTTGCAGAGAAGATTAAAAATGATCAAGAAAAGTTAAGATTCTGGATTTGAACTCATGTTCTGTGATATCAATTCAATGTTCTTTCCACTGAGAAATATGTGCACTCAATAAATTAAATCCACTGCAGGACTTTTTCTCTGAACTGTACAGGAAGCAGGGAACACCCAAATATTATTTCAGGGCTCAGTAAGGGGTGAAGATTACCTTACTATTTCATCAATTAATTGAGAAATGAAAGCTTTTTTGAATCTCTCTTTGAAGTACATCTTTAGAATGTTTCTTTGAAACAAAATCAATCAATATACACTACTTATTGGATACCTACTTTGAGTTAAAAATTTTTACTTTAATTTTCTGTTCTTTATGAGGGATCCAAAGAAGAATATGAAATACATCTAGTCTGAAGGAATTCTCAAACTAGCAGGAAGAAGAGAGAAGATAACATATAAAAAGGAACTAACAATATTATGATAAGACCAGGTAAGTTCCAGACCAATCAAACCATGCTTCACATCCCATCTGGATGTTTGCCCCAATCATCTTTTTATTGCTTCCATTCTCACCTCCTTAACACCTCTTTTTCTTGGAACCATAATCATATCAGCCCTACCACTACTTCTGGAGAGTCACTTGACTTCCTTGTGACTCATCTCACTATCAAAATGCCATTCCCACCTCTGTCATCTCTTCCCTATATGTTTTGTCCTCTCCTATTAGAGTATAGTAGTATGTCAGGCAATATGACAGGTGTTTAATAAATTAACTGAACTAATTACATGTAAAATGATCTTTTTTTCCTCCTCTGAATGCTTATAGCTTTTATTTATCTTTACCACTAATTTGAATGAATGAATGAAAAGTATTTATTATGTAAAGTATTTATGGAGATACAAATATAAAAAGTCTAATAGTTCCTAACCTCAAGGGTTTATATTTTATGGGAATACAAAGACAAAAACTGTACAGACTCTGCTCTCAAGGAGCTTACATTCTATTGGTGAGGTACAACAAAAAGTAAATGAAAAACATGCAAAGTAAATGCCAAGTGTTGGGGACAAATGAAGATATCAGGGAAGGCCCCATATAGAAAGTGCTTTTTGAACTCAGTCTTGGAAAAAAGCTAAGGATTCTAAGAGGAGGAAGTGAGGAGCATAAGGGGACAGCCTGTACAAAGACATAAGGAGACATAATGTCATATATAAGGGGCACCAAGTAGGTCAGTTTGGCTAGACTGTGAAGTGTACAAAGCAGAGAAATATGTAGCCTGCAATCAGGGAAGGCACAGCAGTAATGGAACCTGAAGAACTGGTAAGATTTGAATAGGTAGAGAGCTTGGGGAAAGCATTACATATGGCACAACAGTGTGAGCAAAGGAATGAAATAGTTCTTCAGAATCCCCCCTGTGCTTACCTGGCAGGGTTTTTGTGAAGGGCAAATGAGGCAATGGATGCAAAGATATTTTGAGAAATGCCTATTTGGGAGATTTTTCTTATTTAAACACAGTCTGACTCAGGCTAGTGATTGTATTGCAGCCCCTGTGTATTTCTAGACACCATTAATATCAAATAATCAGTTCCTGCCTAGGTTTTTTTTTTTTTTTTTTTTTTTCCCAATCCAGATTTTTTGGTGGACTGACTTTTTAAAAAAACTAGAAGGGACTCAATGACAGGACCACTGAATAACTAGCTTTCTGCAACTGTCTTAAATTCCCTACCTTTCTTTCCTCTGAGAACTCTACCTTCCTTTCTCTCTGGCTCCCACAACCCCCCAATTTACACAAACACCTCCATATCTTAATGTCTCCAAGGAACAGATTTGCCAAAGCACTTTGCTCCATCTAGTGGAAGGTATCCTCGACCAAGATTCAGGAGGCAGTCTTCTAGACCCCACTCACCTCTCTGATGATGAGATCTGGGGGGCGTCTTATATTTTCACTGATTTTAAAATGGTGAGAATAGTTTCTAGCCTCCTTGACTGGGGGAGGGAGAATGTGATGAGATGAGGAAAAGATATTTCACTATTCTAGTCATCTAATAGCTACTCCCTAGGAACAAATCAGACATTTTTAGAAACCTTTTTAACCTCTTCAGGCATTAAGGACATAATTTAGCATTAACAGTAGCTACCTTCATTCCCCTTAGAGCCAGAGATAACCACTTAGCTATTTTCCTTTGTGGATTCAGAGATGCCCATACTCTGGGGCTGGTTTCTACTGAAACAGAAAGCACATAAGAAGTTTCTGGAGTAGTCAGGACAGAACTTTGTATAAGTACCAGATAAACCCTGTTTTTATGATTATAGATCTCTTACATCATGGCAGAATGGAAAGGACATTGGATGGAGGGTCCAAAGCCTTGAGTTTGTATTCTAGTTGTGCCAATTAGATTTTTTTTTTTTGTCTCTATGATCTACCCTAACTGGGCCTCAATTTACTCATTTTCAAATATTGTATTAATCTCTAAGGATATTCTAGATCCAAATCTAAGATATTTCATAGACTCTTTGGTCCAACTAACCAATCTTGCTAAATATAACATACAACATTCCATGTCCCATATTCAAGCCTTTAGACAGCTTTCCCTTTACATTTTTTTTTCACCTCTACCTCTAAGAATCCCTAACTTCCTTCTAAATTCAGTTTGACAGCTGCCTTCTATTAGTTTTTTTCTCATCATCAATTGCTAATACTTTATCTTCCAAATTAATTTGTATTTATTCTATATATGTACATATATCATATTTAGAGAGATGGATGGTTATTGATATCCAAATCTCCACACATATACATATATATGTATATTATATTTATTTATATTTGAATAGTTGGAATGTAACCTCCTTAAGGACAGGGACTAATTCATTTTTTGTGTTCATATCCAGACAGCCTAGCAATATGTTTAGCACATAAGAAATGTTTGTTATTGATTGATTCAACTTATGATCTATTGTCTGCTCTCATTTCGATAACTATGACAAACTTATTTTACTCCTTGAGCATTGTTCTGTCATTTTTTTTAACCTCCTAATGATAAGAACGGTGCAAGAATGAAGATTGTCTCCTGGTAAATGATTATAACAAAAATCACTTAGGAACATAAGGAATCATAATAATAGCCATCTCTTATCTGTGCATAGCATTTTAAAATGCTGAAATACTTCCTCATATATTACTGAACTAGGCGGTTATTAAACTTATATCTGACTTAAAATTATTTGATTTTGTGAATTTATTTGCTCCTGTACTACTTTCTTTGGGACTGCTCTTCCAACTTGGCAATCATAATTTGCAATGTGAGTCTCTAGGGAACAATTACTAACCTGGGTTCAAGGCACTCTATAGTTCTATATTTCTAAATAGCTTCAAAGCCCCCATGAGTGCATTTATCTTAAATAGTCAGTCAGCAGACATAAGAAGACAGAAAGCATAGGCATTTACTAAGAGATCTTTGTTAAGAATAATAGTAACAAAATTCACCCCATAAACCTGGGGTAGACTCTTTTACAACTATATACAGTTTCAGTGGGAAAAGTAGCATTCACTTAAAATACATTAGTAGTGAGACATACATGTAGGAAACAGATGTTGCCATTAACAACTCATGTCTCTGGTACTACATAAATGCAGTGTCCTTTCTCATGATGTCTTCATTCTGCTTCCACTTGGATTTTTTCTTTGAGGGATGGGTCACTCAGCTGTGCTTTGTGCTCCCCAAAGTTCCATTTCCAATTGCCAGGGTTAATTCTTTTTTGAGTCCATAATTATTCTCTTCTCTGAATTAGAGATTAGATAGTTTCTTTGGGGCCACTCTCCACTGACTACCTCCTCTTAACTTTCTTAAGTTTTTTTTTTTTTTTTTTTTTTTGATTCTTCCTTGGTTTCCACTGGGCAAGTGGTTTCAATTCAAAATACTATGCTCAAAAAGTAGGGAGAGGGAGGAGAGAAATCTCTTTCTTCTTACTATCCTATGATGAAAGCACAAGGAGAAAGGCAAAGTGATGTACCTTCAAGAGTTGGATTCTTTCTTCTTACTAGTTCTCTAGACTCCCAGAAGACTCTTTGGAGGGCTTCTCTTGCTTCATGTTCTCAAAGTGGTAAGTTAGCCATACTGCCCAGGCAATATGATCAGGTGGTTCAATGGATAGAGCTGTGGGCTTGGAATCTTGAAAACCTGAATTCAAATGATGATTCCTATACTTCCTGGTTGCATGGCTTCCAACAAGTCATTTAACTTGTAGCCCAATTAAACTATAAGCTATACCATGTAGGGTTACTCAAGATGGACAGGTCATAAAAGAGGGTTCTGACAAAAAAATCCACTTGAGAAGGAAATGGTAGACTACTACAGTAACTTTATCAAGAAAAATCTATGGAGAGCATTAAAATGATAATAGATATGACATTGGAAGCTATGCCCCTAAGGTCAGAAAATGTCCAATTCACTAATGGGGAAGATTAGAGGGTAACTATAAGTAGTTTCATAAAGAATAAATTAGCTAAAAGGAAGCTTGGTTGTGAATGGTGATGAAAAGAAAGTCTGATGTTTTTAAATATTAATATTGCAAAGGAACCTGGAATATAAGATCTGTGAACCAATGTAAGTTGGATGTGGTCAAACAGGAGATGGAAAGTTTAAACATAAACATATTGATGTCAATGAATTTAAATGTATGAGAATGGGTGACTTTAATCCAGATGATCATTATATATGCAACTGTGGGCAAGAAATAGAATAACCCTCGTAGTTAACAAATGGATGAGAAAAGTAGTGCTAGATATAAACTGAAAAATGACAGAATGCTATCTATTCTAATCCAAGACAATTCATTCAATATTACAGTAGTACAAGTTTATACTCCAAACAAAGAGGCCAGTATTGCTCAGTTCTCTGAAGATCTACATCTCCTGGAAATAACATTAAAAAAAAGATGTCACATTTTTCATAGGGGATTGGAATGCTAAAGTAGGAAATTAAAAGATAATTGGAATAACATGTAAATTTGGTGTTAGAGTACAAAATGAAGTAGGGGAGAGAATAATAGAATTTTTTCAAGATAATTCACTGATCATAATAAACACTCTTTTTCAATAACCCAAAAGTGACTCTATACATGGACATCACCAGAAAGCCAATACTGAAATCAGACTGATTATATACTTTGCAGCCAAAGGTTCCATACAGTCAGTTAAAACAAGATCTGAAGCTGGCTGGAGTTCACAATATGATTTTCTTGTTATAAAATATAAATTCAAATTGAAGAAAGTAGGGAAAATAGATATGACCATAGCAAGCCATAGATATGACCTAAATAACATCCCTTATGAATACAAAGTAGAGATGATGAATAGATTTAAGGAATTAGGTCTGGTAGACTGAGTCCCTGAAGAAGTGTGGACAGAAATTTGCAATATTGTTCAAGTGGCAGCAATAAAAATATTCCAAAGAAAAAGAAGAGCAAGAAAGCAAAATAGTTATCTTACGAGGCTTAGGAAAGAGGTAAGTTGAAAGGACAAGGAAAAAGGGAAAGATATATTTAACTGAATGCAGAATTCCAGAGAATAGCAAGGAAAGATAAGGTTTTTTTCAATGAACAATGCTAAGAAATAGAAGAAACCAAAAGGATGAGAAAGAGAAGAAATATCTTCAGGGAAATTAGAGCTAACAAGGGAATGTTTCAGAGGAAAAGAAAATAGCAGGGGCAGGTAGATGGCAAAATATAGCACTGGCCCTGGAGTCAGGATGATCTGAGTTCAAATTTGACCTCAGATAGTTGACACTTACTAGCTATGTAACAAGTCCTTTAACGCTAATTTTTTTGCCCAAAAAAATGGATATAATAAACAAAGTAGGAATTTAACAGAAGTGGAAGAGATTAAGAAGAGGTGAACAGTATATACAAAAGAAGACATGAGAAAGATCTTAGTATCATTGATAATCACAGTGGTATGGTAACTGAAGTAGAGTTATCCAAATTGAAAAAATGAAGTCAAATGGAATTTAGGTAGCATTGCTAACAATAAGCCTAGTGAAGGTGATAGGCCAGCTGAGCTATTTAAATATTCTAAAAGATGATGCTTTTTAAAGCTCTGCACTGGATATGCCAGCAAATTTGGAAAATTCAACAGTGAATACTAGATTGGAAAAGATCAGTTTTTCATCCCAACCCTAAAGAAGGCAATGCCAAAGAATGTTCAAATTATTAAACATTTGTGCTCATTTCACTTACTAGTAAGGTTATACTTAAAATTCTGTAAGCTAGTCTTTAGCAATATGTGAAGGTCAGGCTGGTTTTTAAAGAGACAAAAGAACTAGAGACCAAATTGCCAACATTCACTAGACTGTGGAGAAAGCAGGGGAGTTCCAGGAAAAAAAATCTACTTCTGCTTCCTTGACTATACTAAAACCTTTCACTATGTGGATCACAATAAAATATGGCAAATTCTTAAAGAGGTGGGAATACCAGGGAATACCAGATCATGTTACTTGTCTCTTGAAGAACTTGCGTGCAGGCCAAATTAGAATCAAACATAGAACAATTGATTTTACTGAAAACTGGAAAAGAATTATGTCAAGACTATATGCCATTATCTAATTTATTTAACTTAGATGCATGATCATTTCAGTTGTGTCTAACCCATTGTGTTCTTATTTGGGGTTTTATTGGCAATGGTACTGGAATAGTTTGCTATTTCCTTCTGTAGCTCATTTTACAGATGAGGAACTGAGGCAAACAGGGTCACGTAGCTAGTAAGTATTAGAAGCTGGGCTCTCCCAGTCCAGGATTGGTGCTTTATCTACCACCTTACCTAACTGTCTTATATGCTTAATACATCATACAAAATGGTAGCTGAATAAATCAAAAGTTAGAATTAAGGTTGCAGGGAGAAATAAACTTCAGATATGCAGATAATAACACTCTTTTGGCAAAAAGTGAAAAATTAAGACATCTCTTGATGAGTGTGAAAGAGAAGTGTATAAAAGCTGGATTGAAGCTTAGCATAAAAAAAGAAAAACACAAAAAAACTAATATCTTGGCAACTGATCTCATCATTTTCTGGCAAATAGAGGGAGAAGAAATAGAAGCAGTGTCAGAATTTATATTTTGGGGTAAAAAGATCACTGCAGATGTCAATTGAAGCCACAAAATTAAAAAAAAAACTCTTTGGAAGAAAAGATATGGCCAATCTGGATAGCATTCTAAAAAGCAGAGATATCACCTTGCTGACATGGTCAATATAGTCAAAGCTGTGTTGTTGTCTTTTATTTTGAGAGGTAATTGGGGTTAAGTGACTTGCCCAGAGTCACACAACTAGTAGGTGTTGATTGTTTAAAACCAGATTTGAAGCTCAGGTCCTCCTGACTCCAGAGTTGGTACTCCTGTCCACTGAGCCATCTAGCTGTCAGATTTGTTTTTTCCAATAGCAATATATGGCTGTGAGAATTGGACTTTAAGGAAAGTTAAGCACTGCAGAATCAACACTTGAAAAGGTGGGGCTGCAGAAGACTTTTGAGAATCTGTTGAACGAGAAGATCAAATCAATCAATATTTAAATTAGTTGAGACTCTTCATGGAAGAACAAATACTGAAGTTGAAGCTTAACTACTTTGGCCACATAAAAGAAGATAGGATTCATTGGAAAAGACCTTTATGTTGGGAAAGATTGAAGGCAAAAGAATAAAGGGATGGCAGAGCATGAGATGGATAAATAGCATCATGCAAGTAATGAATATGAGCTTGGACAGACTTCAGGAGATAGTAGAGGATACAAGAGCCTGGTGTTCCCTGGCTTGTCCATGGGGTCACAAAGAGTTGAATGAACAACTGAACAACAACAACACAATAATCAGCACAGTGTCTAGCTCAGGGGTTCTCAAACTATGGCCCTCGGGCCACATGTGGTCCTCTGAGGATGTTTATGTGGCTAGCCAGGTTATGGCAAATAGGCTGAGGGGCAGAGATAGAGTGTGAGTTTTTGTTTTTACTATAGTCTGGCCCTTCAAAAGTCTGAGGGACAATGAACTGGCCCCCTATTTAAAAAGTTTGAGGACCACTGGTCTAGCTCATAATAAATACTAAGTAAATGCTAGATATTTATTATTATCATATTTGGGAAGAATGTCATACCTTGTACAGAGGGTATCCATGTGAAAACCTTTCTCCGTACTTCCTTTAAAGACATGAACACCTTGTGGTCTACCTGCCTCTTGCATTACTTCATTAATTGGAAAGAAGGGGACAGAAATTAAATAATCAGGTGTGTTTTTAATTCCCCTCCTTCCAAAAACAAACAAAAACTTGTGTGATCAAAAAAAATTGGGCAAATATTATTTCCCCCATTTTACAGTTAGGATAACTGAAACTCAGAAGGATAGAAGTGAACCCTAATATAGAGCAAAGAGTCATGGATTTGGAGACAAAGGATTTGGGCACCAATGTTTGATGTGTATTGCAAATGGGGGTTGGATCTCTAAGCTTCCTTCCAGTTTTTCTATCCTTGGAAGTAAATATTAAAGACATATAAGTGGTAAGTGCACAATCTAGTATTAAGTCTGGTATCATTCCAGTGTCCTTAAATACAATATGGATAGATTGTCAAGTGCAGTAGCAAAGATATTACAAAAATGTAGGGGTTAGGGGCAGCTAGGTGGTGCAGTGGATAGAGCACCAGCCCTGAAGTCAGGAGGACCTGAGTTCAAAACTAGTCTCAGACACTTAACACTTCCTAGCTGTGTGACCCTGGGCAAGTCACTTAACCCCAATTACCTCAGCAAAAAAAAAAAATGTAGGGACTATGACTATGATTATGGCAGCAAAACACATCCTATGCCAGGCCTTCTTTCTTTTGAGTTTCATAGGAATGGCTAGAATTTGTTTTGGAAACATTAATAGGTGATTGATTGCTCCAGCCCCCATTCCCACTCTAAGTTATATATATTTTTCTGTTAAATAACAGAGGGGAAATTGAGTGAATTCTTAAAAATTGGCTCTCAGAGTGAAGTAATATTATCTACTTTTGCCAAGAGAGAATATCTGTGAGGCTTTTTATGTAAAGAGTTTTAAATTGTGCCTGGGAGTTGGGGGAAAGAGAAGCATCAGGGAAAAAGAATTACTGAATTTTGTAGCAAATTGGTTGCTGACTAAATAGGGTCCGATATTCCATGGACCATATCTGCATTTTGGGAAATATCTAATCATTGTGGCACTAATAGTCAATCAATTAATTAACCAAGCATTTACTAAATATTTTCTGGGTACTGGACACTGTGCAAGGCACTGCAGATATAAAAACAAGAAAGAAACAGCTTCTACCTTCAAGTTTATAGCCTTTCTGGAGAGTTGTCAAGTACCTACATATATATATACAAAAAATAAATACAAATCAAGAGAGAAAAATAGGGAAAATATACTATAGGTCAGCCACATTAATCCATATTGTTTTAGACTATTTAAAATAACGAGGTGGTATAAGGTTGGAATTTTTGTGGTATAGGGACTGATGAGCTGGTCAATTTAGAAAAAATATGGAAAGACTTGAACTTATGAAGGATAATATTATCTACCTTCAGAGAAACAGAGAAGAAACAAGCATACAACCTTATATAGATGTATATGAATGTATATATAGATATATGTGTCTAATTATAGATATCTATGTATATATTCATGTACATGTATATAAATATACATGTATGCACATATGTGTATATGAGTATATATTATAAATAGTATGTGTATGTGTATTTATATCTATATCTATACCTATATTGGTACTCATACTTAATTGTAAACTTCTTTTGGAAGGTGGAAGGGGAAAGGAAAGAGGAAAAAAAATAAAGTAAAAAATATACAGCAAAGAATAAAAGAAACCCACAAAGAAGCAAAGATGGGTAGCTCTGAGCACAATGTATAGTATTTATTACATTTCTTGAAATTATTACTTTCTTGAAATGGAAATTTATTGTCTAATATTTTGAATCCTCTCATATTCTGCTATGCACATGGCAATTTCCCCCCATTTTTTCCTATTTTATTTTTGTATTTAAGTTTTAAATAAATAAGTGCAAGCTAATTTTTTTTTTGGGGGGGGAAAGACAGCATTCACGTTAACGGCTATATACAAAACAAATGCAAAGCAAATGAAAGGTAAATTTGGTAGGTAGGAAGAATGGCACTACCTCCTGGAGGAAACAGGAAAGACATCATAGAGAAGATGGTACTTGAACTCTACTTTGAATGGGACAGGAAATTTTGGAAGGAAGAGGTAAGGAAGAAGTATATTTCACATGTGGGGAACAACCTGTTCAGAGGTAAAGAGATGAAAGATGGAATGCCATTAAGAAAGTCCATTCAGGTCAGCCACAGAGTATGTTAAGGGGAGTAATGTTCAATAAGATTGTAAAGGTAGATTGCAGCCAGGTTGTGGAGGCCTTTAAATGTCAGAGGCATTTATATTTGATCCTGGAGGTAAGAGGAAGTTTATTGAATGGGAGAATGACAGAGAAACATGACTTTTAGGAAATTTACTTTGACTACTGTGTAGAAGCTGGCTTAGAGTGGGAAGAGACATTAGGCAGAGAGACCAATTAAGAAGCTATGAAATAGTCCAAAAAGAAAGTGATGAGAGCTTGAACCAGGGGAATAGTCACAGAGTCAAAAGAAGGAACACTTAGCCAATGTCTGACACTTAGTAGATGCTTGTTGGATGGTTGACAGATTTCAGAGATGTGGAGGTAGAACTGACAATTGAACAACTGATTGGAATTCAAGCAAGGGAGAGGGAAAGGTTGAAGATAGCTCTAAGTTTGTAAACGTCGGCTAATGAAAAAATGGTTACCCTCCACAAATGTGGGATACTCTGGATCATAGACATTATTGTCTGATCATTGTACACCTAGCTGGAGGCTTCTGAATTTTCTATAAGTAATGATATGTAATGAAGGGCCTTTTCTCCATTTCAAATTATGCACAGACATTCCTTTCTGCTTACTTTGTAATGAAGAAATGCCTTTTGGTTGGAATGGAGTATCCATATAGAAGGCTTTGATGGAGGAACTCAGCCTCTGTCTCACTTTGATGACTTGGGCAAAGAAAACAAATTGTGATGAGTCCTTAGAAAAGGGAGAAATCTTAGATTCTCTCTCATATAGTCACCATGAAGCTGTGAATGTTTGGTCCTATGGATTTTCTATCTTTGTTGTTTCATTTCTTGACACATTTAGGTGAATGATTGTAGAAGGTGGAACAGATAAGACTATGTCCTTGTAGCTTCAAAAGATCAGAAGAGTCACCAGTTCAAGAACTAGAATCTATAATATTTTTCCTGTAGTCAAGCCTGTTGTGGAATTAGCACTTGAAAACGACCTGCTTGACCCAACTAAGCAATGTATTTTATGAGAAAATTAATGATTCGTCCATCAAGTATGTCTCATTCACAATTGAATTTGATGGGCAGGACCCTTTTTAGCTACCATTTTTAAAGTGTACAGTGACTGAGGTAATATGAATGACCTTCAATTGAAAATTTTTAAATTCCTGTTTCTGCCATAGTTTCTCAGTAAATATCCATCTGAAAAAGCCAATTAATGATTGTTAGTTATCAATGATATTGAAGTGATATACACTGTTGAAATAACATTGCGGCATACTAATCAATGGCTAAATGAAATTATTGATGATTGATCAATTGATGCTGGAAGAATGCATTGGATAGGGTGATAGCATTAAAAGACTCCTGCAGGGGCAGCTAGATGATACTGTGGATAGAGTGCTGCCCTGAAGTCAGGAGGACCTGAAGTTCAAATTCAGCCTCAGACACTTAATACTTCCTAAGGAGAGATGGATCAGTGGACTTGCTCAAGGGACTCAAACTTAGTCCCTGCTGAGGTGAGAGTAGCCCTAGATCCTGTAGGCTGTAGCTGCAAGTAATGTCAGGCTTTTTTGATGTGTTGATTAGTTTTGTTGAACTTACTCTTTCTAATTTTTTTTCTCTCTTTTTTTTTTTTTTTAATAGGGAATGGTTTATTTAGGAAGGAGAGGGAAGAAAACATTGGGAAATGTAGCTGATACAAAACCAATGGATATTAATAAAAACATTTGAACAAAAAAATCAAAAGGTTCTGTCTCATAAAATTGCCCTGAATTTACACTATTTTCCTTATTAATTTGGGCTAGGATTTAGGTTCAGTCAATCGAATGAGGAGAGTCCCTTCCCTTATTGAAATGAATGGACCAAAAACAGAAAAGAGTTGGGGCCATGCAATCATAATTTAGTAGGAGGGAGCAAGATGTAAAGAAAATCTCAGTCTAGAAATCTAAGGTCTGATCCTAGCTCTGCTATTAAATAGTTATGGTCACAGACAAATTATTATGCCTCTTTATAGGGCCTCAGTTTCCCTACTGGTAAATAAGGTGGTTTGACCAGATTGCCATTTTTACCCATCCTTCTAATATCAAGGTCACTTTAATTGGACTGGAGAAGTTGGTTTCAGCAATTCTACTGTGACATAGAGTTGACAAATGTGATCCTTTCTGAAGAATGAAATGGCAGCTATTGCCTCAATGATTTTCCTCTGCAGAGTCATCTCCTCTCAATCTGGGCCACTCCTTTATTTTAAAAATTGGAAAAATGGATTCCCTATGCAACTGCAACAACAGCAACAACAAAATTCAATTCTTGGGAAAAGAAAAATAGGGGCAGGAGAGTGAAAAAATGTTGATAATATTTGGATCTAGTTATGTATTTTAATGCACTGTTTCTCTGGGACCTGGAATGAAATTTTTAACAGTTAGGAAGCTGAGCAAAGAAGGCATCTCTGCTGTGGGCTCTCTGAAGGGTATTCTAACTAAATTGCCCAAATAAATATGTATCTTCCTATTTTTGATGAGCAATCACTGAAGGGAGGCTAGAATCCTTAAGTGGAATTGTGTTCCTCCACATGAAATAAAGGATTTTTCAAGTTGTTGTTAGTTCTTGGTTTTTTTTTTGTTTGTTTGTTTTGTTTTTTTTGTTTGTTTGTTTTTTGCTAGTCTTGAGACACTGGACCTATTACTGTATGTTGGGGTTTAATTACATTTTTCCCTCCCACCCAGGGTATCACTGGCTATCATTAACAGTGACAGTGCCAAGAAGTCTGTCCTCAAATGAGAATGAAGAGAATAATGCTAAGAATTGGAGAAGTCACACCAATAATAAGACTAGTTATAATATATAATCAAATGGCTCATTGGTAAGATAGCATTCAGTTTTTTAAAAAGTTCACAGAACAACAAAAAATGTTGAAACTTGTATTTTAAAAGAAGGATTGTGGAATAACCAATAGAGTGTTGTCCTCAGCATCAGAAAAACTTGGGTTCAAATCTTCCCTCTGATGCTTAATAACTGTTTGACTCTGGACAAGTTATTTAACATCATTATAATTCCAAGTACCTCTCTGGTTTGTATCTTCTAAGTCATAGTTGGGTTGCTGCCTGCCCTGGTGAATAGAGAATACCTCATTCCTTGCACTGCTAAAATCATTGATTCTTCTAGTATTTTCAGACTTTTAAAATTATAAGGGAGGAGAGAATCTGATGAAATTGTGAGAGGACAGTGAGCTTCTGACTCTTCCCACTCTTCTTGCTTCTTTTTCTTTATCTCTAAGAACCAGAGCTTTAAATTCTGGAAGCAGTTGACCCACCTACCCATATATAAAAATGCTCTCTCTCTTTTGAAATGGACAAACATATTTCCTTTCACTTCTAAGAGAGTTGGGATTAGAAAGTCAGGTATCCATGGTACCTAGGTCACTGTTCTCTGTGTGGAGTTGTCCACTGGAGTGAATATCACAATAACTCTATAGATATCTGTGAGCATGCTCCTAGGGCTACATCCAGTAGCAATCGTTAACTAACAAACAACTGAAAAAAAAACTGTTAGCTAGAAAATATTCCAAGATCAACACATTTTAATTCACTAATTAATACAGCTAAAAGGCATTTTTCACATTAGACTTATTAAAAATCACTTGTATTTAAGTGTTTTTGAACTCACATTTTCCAGTGCTATGTGTTTTTCTAAAGTGTTCTAGTCATGTTATGCAAATGTCTATTTAAATTACTAGGGGTATTTGTTTTCTATTTCTACTCTGTAAAACATAATTTTAATACAAGTTATTTGTGAAATGCACATTGGAAAAGAAAATAAGATTTGAGATGGCATTTCTATGATAATTTTATTGCAAATGTTGACCATGTTTTTGTATTTGTCTGCAAAAGGTAATGCAAGATATACATAAGACATATTTCTGGGATTTATGGTTGTATGTGACTAAATTAGCAAAGGAGAATTTGCTTCATTTTGGAACTTCAGGCAGAATAGTCCATCAGCAACATCAATGTGTTTCACTGGGCAAAAGAGCTGCCACGTACCAGCTTGAATGGAACACTATCATAAAGAGAAAACCCTCTCTCTCTCTTTGCTTAAACATGATTTTCTGACACAGATGCACTGCCAGACATGACATTTGAAGCAAGAACATAGGCTTTTGTAGAGGAAAGAGAAGAAATGGCTAAAAGCTAGATATTGGAGCTAGGTGGTTGGGGAGGATGGAGAGGAAGACAAAGCAAGGAATTCTGTGGTTTGACAAAGTAATAGGCAGGTGGTGAGTAGAGCAGAGCTGTAAAGGAAAAGACAAGATCAGTTGAGAGTTGAATAAAGTCCTTTCTGGGCCTTAGAGAGAGTGTTTTGGAAAAGTCATTGTGTAAAAGGTGATGATATTGGAATGGGAGGGGGAAATGGAAGGAGAGCTCCCTGAACCACTTCCCCACTCCTTTTTAGAGACATTTAGTTCATCCCTAGTTGTATAGACAAGACTTTAAAAAGGCACTGATGGAGAAAACATACTCTATGCAATGGTGGATTCTGAACTCAGAGGAGCCTTAGAGGTAACCTGCCCCATATACCTCATTAGGGATGGAAGGAAGATGTAAGAGCACCTATGTTTGTGTAACTCATTTACTAGAAGTTATTTGCAACCAGATAATCTTCATTTCAAGTGGCATCTCAAGGTTCTCTTTTATTATATAATCATACAATACTCATTCGATTTAAAGCTGAAAAGGACCTTAGAGATCATTAGCTCAGCTCCCTAATTTTATAGAATTGCAAAATGACTACCAAAGAGAAGAATAATTTACCCCAAATGGCACAGGTTGTAAATGGTAGAGGCAGAACTTGAATATTGGAGCCAATTGTGTGCTGGTAAATATTTAACAATCAACTCTGAAAAAAAATGTACAAGGATGCACTTTTATGTTTAATTTATATTATTACATTTCCCCCCTTAATTTCTTAAGTCTAAGCAATCAGCTAAGCAATGCATCAAGTTCTGAGTTGTAACGTTTGCAGATTTCTGGGTTGTAACGATCACACTGGAAATTTAACAATTGGCTCTCTCAAACTGATTTGAGCTGGTTCTAGCAAACCCTTGTCCTCTGACTCTGTTTGTGTTCTTTCTGTAAGAGAGACTTCAAAGAGAGAGAGGAGAGAGAGAGAGAGAGATGAGAGAGAGAGAGAGAGAGAGAGAGAGAGAAAGAGAGAGAGAGAGAGAGAGAGAGAGAGAGAGAGAGAGAGAGAGAGAGAGAGAGAGAGAGAGAGAGGAGAGAGAGACAGAGAGAGAGAGACAGAGGAGAGAGAGAGAGAGGAGAGAGAGAGAGGAGAGAGAGATGAGAGAGAGAGAGATGAGAGAGAGAGAGGAGAGGAGAGAGACAGAGAGAGAGAGAGAGAGACAGAGGAGAGAGAGAGAGAGAGAGAGAAAGAGGAGAGAGACAGAGGTAGAGAGAGAGAGAGAGAGAGAAAGAGAGAGAGAGAGAGAGAGAGAGAGAGAGAGAGAGAGAGAGAGAGAGAGAGTGTTCATCTAATTCAGGAGTCCTTAATCTTCTTATCTTTCTTTCCCTGGCCAATAGATATATTTGGCAGTCTAGGAAGTTTATCAATCCCTTCTCAGAATAAAATATTTTTAAATGTACAAAATAATATATAGGATTAAAATATATAGGTCATTCAGATTTTAAAATTCTCAAAATATTAATGAATAAATAAGTTTACAAACCAGATGAAAAAGCTCTTGCAACCCTTTCATTTTAAGGAAGGAGAAATCATCTTGATAGTCTCTTCCTCCATCAAGTCACAAAACAGATTGGTGACCTCCCCAGATACTGAGACCAAGTACTCCTCCTCTCAGTATTCTTTGTACAAACATCACAGAGAGGAGAAATAAATAAAGTCAACCTCACCATTTTCATGGGGGGGAGGGTAGCAAAGCTACAGAATTCATCAACTCAACCAGTCAAAATTAATTGAATTCTTTCTGTTTTGCCTAATCTTGTGCCCTATGTTGTGAGAGAGGAGAAAGCACAGCCCCTGGCCTCCTGAAGCCTCCAGTCTAATGGGAGGGTGACTAAGTCAGACCAGGTTATGGCAGATTCTGCATTCCTGAGCTACTTGAATAAGGTGAAGGAATGAGAATTTTATAAAGTGCCTTCTATGTGCCAGGCACAATGCTCTAAGTGTTTTACAAATATAATACTGGAGCATTGTTTTGGGGGGCCATTTTGCATCGATTTTCTGTGTCTTCTGCCACTGACTGCCAGAAGCAGCGTTCACCAGGTTAGCCCTGCTGGATCCCTATTTCCAAAGAAGTGAAAAGCTACCAGCTGTTTATTCTCACTCCCCTTTTGGAGTTAACTACATCGGCTGCATAGACTCTGTAAATAAATAATGCTCATATTAGGTTAAGGAGCCAGTCGATTCCTTTTCTAAATACTGTGGGGGGACTCCACTGGGTTCCGTCATTCAAAGGGACTACCGTGCCCCCTTTTTTGATGCGTCTATTCAAAAGACCCATTGTTCTGTGAGCAAATCTGAGCATGTGGTTAGAGGGAGTTAGTCACACTGGTGGCAACGTAGGGAGACGGAGACAAAAGGCTTGGGGTGTGTGGTGGGGAGAAGCCCGTGACAGTAATTTTAATTTTTTTTTTTTTTTGAGACCTTTACTTTCACATTTGGATCAACAGATGTTTTAAAATGAGACACTTGATACGTGTGTCACCACGGCACGACCCCCGCCGACGCCTGGAGAGGCCCCTCTGCCTCAATGCCGGCAGCATCAGAGGCCCAACCTCAGCAGCACGGCTCTAACATAGCCATTAAAACACCTTTCTTTTGCCTGCTGAGTATAAAGGCCTGCGCTATTGTGAAGGCCCCAGGCTCTGGAACTCTGTGGGCCTGTCTTCTAGTTAGACAGTCAGTTTTGCAAACAGCTGTTTAATACTCATTTCAGCCTTGCTTCTCCTGTGCTTTTGGGCTTTTTCTGTGTTCAGGCCTCTCAATAGTTGGCCTAGATCTCTTTTTACAGTAAAAGGAGGTGGGGGCCAGAGGTACCTGTTTGTTTTATTTAAACAATAATAAAAAGAAAAAGATTTATTTTTGCCCCCAGGCTCTGTCCTGCCTAAGTCTTAGGCTGTCTACACATATATCCACTGGTTTAAAACAGAAATGTACAATAACAAAACCCTGTTTTAATCCAGTCCCACTGTTAATTGTCAAATAGGGAGGTTATTTAAAAAGTTAGTTTATTGGGCTTAATCTCACCAGTCCCTCTGCCCTTCCTTAAACCTGTTGATCTGTGTGTGTGTGTGTGTGTGTGTGTGTGTGTGTAGACACAACCTTAGATGAGTGGAATTTAATTTCTCAATTTTGGTAAAATTGAAAGGAAGATGTCTTTTAACCATAGATCTCTGACATAGATCAGACATAGATATCCGAACAATTAGAGGAAGGATCACTGAGTGTGAAAGGAGCAAGACTAGTGGGTGATGATACAGGCCTCCAGCCATGGGCAGAGGAAGAAATTTGACGCTCCATGATATGTCCTGAATCCTTTCTGTCCTGTCCTCCATCCTTCTAATTTTATTCCTGTGAAAAGTTTTGTTGTTCCAGCTTCTGCTTATCTTTCTGGGTTCGTCACAAAGAGCTTCTCTTTATGTTGAATCCAACTGGCCTATATGTGATTCTTCACCCACATTACATTTCTCATCCCTGTTTCTTTGTTCATACCTAGAAAGAAGTTATTTACCTCAGCTGGTTTGCCATTTCCTTCTCCAATTCAGTGGCTGGGGTGGGGGAGGGAGGGGAAATACAAATTTCATTGATGTAGGGAAATGCTGGTGAAAAAACTTCCTTTACCATATAGACCAACACCTTCTCTTCAACTTAGAGTCTTAAGGGTGTTGACACTAAGTGAACTACCTAGTCATTAAATAGCCAGTCTATGTCAGGAGAAAGCTTGAACCTATAGTTTTCTACCTTTTTCTTTAACTCTATATACAAATCCACAGTTGACTTTTAATCTTTTCCTACCTCCTTCTCTTTCTCTGTCTCTCTTTGTCTCTCTGTCTCTGTCTCTCTCTCTCTGTCTCTCTTACTCTCTATCTCTCTCTTTCTCTGTCTCTGTCTCTCTCTGTCTCTCTTTCGCTCTGTCTTTTTCTCTCTGTCTCTGTCTGAATTTCTCTTGCTGTCTCTCTTCTTTCTCTCTGTCTCTAGTCTCTAGTCTCTGTCTCTCTGTCTCTGTCTCTGTCTCTGTCTCTGTCTCTGTCTCTCTCTCTCTCTCTCTCTCTCTCTGCCTCCCTCCCTCCCTCTCTCTCTGTTTTTGTCTCCCTCCCCTTCTCTCTGCCTCTCTGTCTCTTTCCTCTTCTACTTCTACCTTTAGTTCTAATTCTCTCTATATCTATTTCTATCTCTAATCTCTAGCTCTTTCTCTGACATGTTCGCATATTCTTTCATCTTCAAAGCAAATACATCTAATAACATAGCAAAATAAGATTTTCAAGTTCCCTCATAGACCAAGAAACCACTCTTCTACAAATACATATAGCACGAGTGATAGAATGAACATACATAGAGGTCACATATGAAGGTCCCACACAGGGAGGATATAGCTGGAGCTATATTTCTGATGCTGCTGCCAGGCCCATTATGTTTTCTGGAAACATAGCTTTTATTTGACCTGTTCCTCTTCTGTTGTAATACCACTTCTGGATAAGTAGCATGTAGTCTCAGCTAATATGTAGCTCTTTTTATACATGGATGTTAGTCTCTTCTGGGTATTACAAACTCAAGTGGCTCACTGTTGTCTCTGGACCCAAATACAAGACACATTGTTTATCATTCAAAATCCTTCATAATTTAGCCTCCCTCTTATTTTTCCAGTCTTCTTACTCCTTACTCAGTAACTGCTCTTCAATT